>NW_007253418.1:407483-441462 GCF_000164805.1 Carlito syrichta
GGACTCAGGCAATCCACTCACCTCAGCCTCCCAAAGGCGCGGGATTACAGGCTGAGCCACTGATCCCGGCTGAGATGTAGTCTTAACTATTGTTACCCAGGCTGGTCTTGAATCCCGAGCTCAAGCAATCCTTCTGCTTCAGCCTCCCAAAGTGCTGGGATTACAGGCATGAGCCACTGCACCTGAGTTTGGTTATTTTTTTAAATTGTATATTCACCTGACTCCTTCTCCAGCCATGCCTGGTTTCTGGATCCCATATTATCCAATGTGGGTGTCCGGGAGGCAAGTGGTCTGGAGCTAGAGGAAACCTGGGTGGGAGGCAGAGTTGATGTTGAAGCCATGGGAGGACAGCCTCATCCCAGGGGAGTGTGTGTAAGAAGAAAAGGCCATAGACAAAACTACAGGGACAGCTGGCATGATGGGGCAGGTGGCCACAGAGAGCTGAGAAGGGGCTGGGAAATGGGAGGACAACTCAGACAAAGCAGTGTCCCCTAAAACAGAGAGGGTTCTGACATGGGGGCTGGCGCCACCAGAGTTAAGGACTGTAAGAAATGCCCTGTTGGACTCTGGGGATGTGGAAGGCAGCTCCAGAGAATAGGGAGGTCTCAGGGGGTGGTGGAGACACAGGTGTGATGATGTAGACAAGGCTTTTAGGATGCCAGGAGTGGAAGAGGAGGTACTCACCCGAGTCGACAGATATGGACCATCTATAACTGGTCTTTAGTTCGAGGGCACATTCAGTTCCAATCCCCGGATTTTCCCCTGTCCTCCGGTCTAAATGCCACATCAAATCTTGGCTTCTCACCCACAGCCTCCCTCTTTGAACAAGATGAGTATTGAGAAGGTGGATGGGGAGGAGGAGCAAGCAGCTTTTTGTCAGCCAAAGGAGACAGCTCTACGAACGATGCAAACACCGGTGACATTTTCAAGCCCTTCTCTCTCTGCCAGAGAAGAAGCCTGTCACAAAAGCAGCCTCTGCCCATAGTGTTCCTCTCCCACTGGTTTCCTTTCAGTGCCAAGGAACGTTGCTGATCACCTCGCGTGGAACATGCCTTTATAATCACAGTCATTTGAAGTTTTTCCTTTTTCACGCAGGAGCTTGTTACACATAATAGCCCAGTGGACCCTGGACCCCTGTTTCCTGGAAACCAGGCCGTATTTTCTCCATCTTTCTTTCCTGCCAGTTGCCTCTTGGCACCATCCACAGAGTATTCTCTAAAACCCAAACAGCAGAAGCACTCATGTTTTACTTCAGTCAACAACTGTTTTAACACAAGGGAATTAATAGCAATTTAACCAGAGTCAAATATTTAAGCCATGATAAAATGCAGCCCTATGAATGAATAACCAAATTGTGGTGTATTCATAGAATGACTGTTATTCAGTCATAAAAAGGAATGGGGCTCTGATCTAGGCTCCCACATGGCTGCACCTTTAAACCATTATGCCAAGTGAGAGAAGCCAGACACAAAAGACCAAATATCCTATGATTCTATTGTATGAAATATCCAGAAGAGGCAAATCCTTAGAGACCGAAAGCAGGTTAGTGGTTGCCAGGGGCTGAGAGGAGGGAGAGTGGGGAGTGACTATTCAAGAAGCATGGGATTTCCTTTTGGGGTGATGAAAATGTTCTGGAACTAAATAGTGGTGTGATGATTGCACACCACTCTGAATATGTTATATTTCACTAACAATTATGTGTGCTTTACCACAATAAAAAATTAATTAAAAAAAAGGCGGCCGGGTGTAGTGGCTCATGCCTGTAATCCTAGTACTTTGGGAGGCCGAGGTGAGAGGGTTGCTTGAGTCCAGGAGTTCGAGACCAGCCTGGGCAACATAGTTGTCAGAGTCACACTCCCAACAGGGCCTCCAGAGTATTAGGCCAGGCCCACTGGGGGTGTGGGATGCCTGGTGTGATGAGACCTGATGCCGCAAGAAAGATGCAAAGAATTGCACAGAAGTTAAATAGGAAAATATAGTTTATTTAAACAGTGAATTAGCAAGAGAGAGAGAAAAAAAGAGGAGATTCACCTCCCCGAAGTAGGGGAGGGGGCCAAAGCCAGGAAACATGGCAACAGTCACAGCTCAAAGAGCACATGGCCACACCAGAGTCTAGTAACGCTGTGGCCACAATAGTCTGGCAGTGGCCTAGAGGTTGAATGTTTTTAACCCTTCCCTTTGATAGGGCAAGGTCATTAAGGTGGTTGGGTAGTGGTCTGCTCCAGGTCATCCCGAAGGGGCAGGTTAAGTGCAGGTACTGACAGATGATGGACAGCAGGCAGATGGGTGGGTTAGTTACATGATTGCTACCATGGTGGTGGGCTAGATGGGAGATAAGAGGAGGGGTTTTCCAGCAAGAGATATTTCCAATCCACAAACTCCTTGACCAAAAGGTGATCTATTATCATTTCTATGGCTCTGGCTAGCCAAGGGGTGATCTTTGATCTTTCACCTTGACCTGAAATAATAGAGATTATTATGCTAAACCATGAATTGAAAAGTTGGGCTGTCGGGCTGTCCCTGGTTTTATATCTGCTGGAGATTTGCCAGGGGAGTGGGGTAGGCTGCCAGCTTGGCCTGCAGTAGAATGTCTGAACCGCTTTCTAAAATCTGCCTATTGGAAATTTATCTATAACCTCTGCTAGATTCAAAGCGTCTCAGGGGCAAAGTCTAAGCAAAAATGGCTATGCTGAGGCAAAAAGACTACGCTAAACTAAATTTATTCTAGGTTTCTATAGGTACCTCCTTTTTTTTTTTCCTTTTTTGAGTCGGAGTCTCACTCTGTCACCCAGGCTGGAGTGCAGTGGCATGCTCATGGTCACTGCAGCCTCGACCTACTGGGCTCAGGTGATTCTTCTGCTTCAGCCTTCCAAGGAGCTGGAACCACAGACATATGCCACCACACCTGGCTAATTTATTTATTTATTTGTTTATTGTAGAGACAAGGTCTTGCCATGCTGCTCAGGCTGATCTCGAACCCCTGAGCTCAGGCAATCCTCTTGCCTCCACCTTCCAAAGTGCTGGCATTACAGGCTTGAGCCACTGCACCCGGTAGGTACTTCCTTTCAATAGTGAAAACCTTATCTCTACAAAAAGACAAAAGAAACAAACATTAGACTGGCATTGTTGCATGCGCTTGTTGTCCCAGCTCCTTGGGAGGCTCAGGTGGAAGGATCACTTGAGCCCAGAAGGTTGAGACAGTGGTGAGCTGTGATCATGCCACTATGCTCTAGCCTGGGCAACAGAGAGAAATGAAACCCTGATGCAAAGCATCACGTGAGTGGTGTTTTAAAACTCAGTTAAGCCAGATCTTAGGGGCTAGGAGCAACACTAAAAACTCTTGGAGATTCCAGGGTGTAGTCCACAGTTGATAATTTATTGTAGAGATGAGGTCTCGCTGCCCAGGCGGGTCTCGAACCCGCAGGCTCAGGCAATCCACTCACCTCAGCCTCCCAAAGGCGCGGGATTACAGGCTGAGCCACCGAGCCTGGCTACATAAAATTTTATTTTGGTAAATGTAGGTGCTTCAAGGAAAGAGGAGGTAGCGGACTGTGTGGGAGCACAGAGGAGAGGTGTTGTCCCACCTTAGGGGTGAGAGGTGTTTCGGGAAGGTGTGAAGCAGCTTGGGAACACACGCAGCTCAGCATTGCTGGAACAAAACGGACAGGTGGGAGCAGGTATGGGAGGTGGGCAGAGAGCTTCTCCGCTATGAACACACACCAAGACAGCCAGTCATGAGGACCTAAGAGGGTAGCAGGGCGGGAGGTGCAAAAGCAAACAGGTTGTCATCCGTTACCTTGGGCATCCTGGAAACCCCACCCTCCTCTCTGTAATAAACCTTCCCTCCAGAAAGAACCCAAGAACCTTGACACCTGTGGGTAAATGACTTTGGAGACCTTTCACTCTCTCTCTCAGCCCCCACCCAGCAATATTGAAGAGGGATTATTGACAGGTTGGAGGTAGGGACTTTCCAAGGACTGACAGGGAACTGAGCTGATAGCCCCAGCCTTCCAGCTCACCCCTTCTCACCTCTGGCAGGCACTGCTGGCCCCACAGCCATGGCTGAACCAGAAACAGTACCAAAGAGTGTCTTGGGGGGATTTTACCAAGCCCAAATCTTAAGCCTCCTTCTCAAGCTGACTCAAACAGAAATGGAAATAATAAAGAGGAAAGTTGGATATAGAGTGTGAATTCAAGTATCTTTCGCCAATGTGCCTGTGTTTAAAGATTGCGAACATGAAATGCGAGGTTGGAGAGTGGGCCTTCTCTGGCAGTTGACTTTGAGCTTGGTGAATGCTAAGTGACCCTCCTCCTCCAGCCCTTGCTCAGGGGGCCCAGGCCACCTGTGATTCATCAGTGACACTAGCAAAGGAAAAGTTTCAACTGATCTCTTGCCCTCTGTTTAGAAATAATAAAACCATAAGACCTCACCCATAAATGACTAATCCACACCCCTGGTCCCCTCTTTTCCTCCTGGGCAGGATCGTGGGCTTTATGGCTATGCCTATCCACTCAGGCCAGAGAACAGGCAAAGTCTAGCGGGGTTGTGGCCTTCTGGGGTACGGTGTCAGAATCCAGCTGAGACAGATGCTGTAGAGAATTGCATACTACAGACTGGCTGAACCCATGGGATTTGTATGAGAAGTCATAGTTATTTTTTATTTTTTGAGTAGGAGTATCACTCTGTCGCCCAGGCTGGTGTGCAGTGGCAAACTCACGGCCACCGCAGCCTCGACCTGCTGGACTCTGGCGATCCTTCCGATTCAGCCTTCCAAGTAGGTGGAACTACAGGCAAGCGCTACCACACCCAGCTAATTTTTGGTTTATTGTAGAGATGAGGTCTCTCCATGTTGCTCAGGCTGGTCTCGAACGCCTGAGCTCAAGTAAATCTCGCTTCTGCCCCTCAAAGTGCTAGGGTTACAGGTGTGAGACACTGCACCCGGCAGAGAAGGCATAGATTTTTAAATCAACTTCAGAAGTGAACTGCAGGAGCTCTAAACGTATTTTTTTATATTTTATTTTATCATTTTATTTTTGGAGTCAGAATCTCACTCACCTAGGCTAGAGTGCAGTGCTATAATCACGGCTCACTGCAACCTCGACCACCCAGGCTCAGGCGATCCTTGCACCTCAGCTTACCTAGTAGTTGGCACTATAGGGAGGCGCCACCATGTTTGGCCAACTTTTTGTTGTTGTTTGGTTTTTTGTAGAGATGAAATCTCATTATGTGACCCAGGCTGGTCTCAAACTCTGGGATCAAGCAGTCCTCTTGCCTTGGCCTCCCGAAGTGCTGGGATTGCAGATGAGAGCTATCGTGCCTGTCTGTAAATGTATTTTAAACATGCTTTTAAAGTGTGACTTCTACATCCAGTCATCACCCTGAGGGTGTGTCTTTTTGAGATAGATTTTGAGGGGTCATGAAGGCTGCTTCCCCTCTGAATGGAGTCCTGTGGCTTAGCTGTGTTTTCAGTGGCTCTAGCCACAGCACCAAGACAATGGATGAACCCTGAGAGAGGCGGGTATCAGCCCCCTGACAGGAAGCCCTTTCTAACAGATGGAGGCATGTCCCTGAGCAGGTGCTGGGTGATTCCCGCTCAGTCTTGGCACAGAGTAGGGCCCAGACCTGGCAAAGGAAAGCCAGATGAATTCCACGTTCTTTCTGAGTCAATGCATCACAAACACCTAAAATATACCTCCTCTCTGCTGCGGGAGGGCCTCTGAGCCCGCAATGCCCTTCCTCAGGTTTTTCTCCTGGTTGGCTCCACCCATCCTGTGAATCAATGGCACCTCCTCCAAGAAGCCCTTCTCCACCACCTACTCAACAGGGATCCCTTCATTTTTCTGTTATAGCCTTTGCTTACTTTCTTCACAGCCCTGATTGCAGACTACAGTGATCATATTTGTGTACTGATTTACTTGTTTGTTATCAGTCTCTTGCACTGGATTGTGAGTGCCATGGGACAAAGACTAGATGTGTTTCGATTTCCATTGTCTCTTCAGTGCCTAGTACAGTGCCTGGCATAGACTTGGTGCATTGGTTGAAGAAATGAATGAATGAATTGCAAAATTAAACAGCACTCCAAGAAGGAGAGAGCATTTAGAGATTTTCCTTCTTCATTCAACATTTGAACACACATGTTTTATAATAAATATAATCTATCTTATTCAATGTGTATTTAGATTTGGTACACAATCTCTCTCTGTTTGTTTTTTCATTCATTCATTCATCCATTCATTCATTCAGTTTTTAGAGACAAGGCCTTGCTCTGTCGCCCAGGCTGGGTACAGTGGTGTGATCATAGCTCACTGCAGCCTCAAACTCCTGGGCTTAAGCGATCCTCACACCTCAACCTCCTGAGTAGCTGGGATTACAAGCACGTGCCGCCATACCTGGCTAATTTTTTTTTATTAGTACATAGTCTTTGATCATTTTCATATAGATATATATGCCAGGACTAGGTATATTTTTACTGTAGTTAGACCTCCTTAGAAAACAAACTTTGAGGGACAAACGAAAAGCTTTTATTATACTATAGTTTAGACTGTTAGTTGAAAAAAAAGGTGTGGCGCCATTTAGAATGTGTGAATCATGCCATACAGTTTTATTCACTGGGGCAGATTTTGATTTGACTAAATTTTAGGTGCTGGCCTAAAAAGACATGCCCTGCCCCAGGAAACGGTCCCAGGCAGTTTCCTGCCATGAGCATTCACAGACACTGAGAGTCCACTTCAGAGTATGGCCACCAAGAAATGTCATGGAGCATAGGTAGGTCTGAGGGACCAACTTTACCAGGCCCCAAAAGACCAACCTCAGCATCAGGTAAGCAATGAATGCACATTTTTGTTGTTGTTGGTAGTAGTCCAGACTCCATCAGATCCAGTCCAAGTCATAAACAATATTTATTTTCATTCATTTTTTTTTTTCTCAGACAGAGCCTCGCTTTATTGCCCAAGCTGGAGTGCAGAGGCATGATTATAGCTCACTGCAGCCTTGAACTCCTGGGCTCAAGTGATCCTCTTACCTCAGCCTCCTAATAACAGGCATGTACCACCACCCCAGTTACTTTTTTTTTTTTTTTTTTTTGTAGAAATGAGTTCTTGCTCTAGCTATGTTGCCTAGTCTTAAACTCCTAGCCGCAAGCAATTCTCCCACCTGGACCTCCTAATGTGCTGAAATTACAGGCATGAACCACTGAGCCCAGTCTCCTTAAAAAAAAAAAAAAAATTCCCGGGCACATAGGATGTACAGTCTGAGAAACAGTAATAAACTATGCCAGTAATTACACACTTCTTGTCTTCTAAGGAACACTACACGCTTTATCACTATAATATATGCTCTAACGCATGTACTGGGGTATAAATATAACACATTACATAATCCATAAATTTTTTTCGCTTATTCCTGTTCCATGTCTGCAAATAGGCTATAAAATTTATATAATTATCCTGCATCTATTTCCATAAGTTATTTGCCCAAGGCAAGAATGAGTCTATACATATATATACATACTGACTAAATGCATCCAAGTTGGAGAGAGATGAAAAAGCAACCCTTAAATAAAAAGAAACTTAAAAGGCATATTAATCAGTCACAACACATGGACCTTACTTGGACCCTGCTTCAAACAAACTGTTAAAATAGATTTACGGTCTGGGCCTGGTGGCTCAGCCTGTAATTCTAGCACTTTGGGGGACCGAGGAGAATGGATTGCCTGAGCCCGCGGGTTCGTAACCAGCCTGGGCAACTTGTCAAGATCTCGTCTCTACAATAAATCAAAAAATTAGCTGGGCGTGGTAGTGCGCTCCTGTAGTTCTGGCTACTTGGAAGGCTGAGGCAGAAGGATTGCCGGAGCCCAGCAGGTCGATTCTGGGGTGGCCTGATCTAGCCACTGCACTCCAGCCTGGGCGACAGAGTGAGACTCCAACTAAAAAATATATATATATATTTATGGGACTATCAGGGAAATTTGAACACTCAAGATATTTGATGACATCAAGGAATTATTAACCGTTTTTAGATGTGAAAATAACTCTGATGAGTGAGTCCTTCTCTTTAGTGATTTATTAGCATCAGTAGATTTTCTCCTAAATAATTCAGAAAAGGCGGAATAGCTGGGGCGCAGGTGTAGACAAAACCACATTAGTCACGAAAAGAATGGGTACACAGGGCCCTTATACTACATGTTTACTTTTGGATGTGCTTTGAAATTTTCTATAATTAAATTTTGAAATGAGACACAACACATATTAAGAAAATAGCCCAATATTAGTGTATTTTTAGAAATCACATCAACTGTCCTAGGCTCCTTGGTGTCCTCTGGCTGCATGTGTGTCAGAATGTGAAAGTATAGCCTTCGTGTCTGTAGCGAATGCTTTCTCTGATCTGCTTTGTAGCCTGCTGAGTTCTGGGGTTTCTGACTGGGTTGTTCACGAGATGGATCTGGACCATTTGGTAAACACTGGTGTCCCTTTCAGCCCTGATTCATGTTGACCTCTGTGGCTGGACTACCCCCGCCCTGCCTTCTCTGGGCTGCACTGCATTCGCTCTGTTCTTCTTTCTTCTGCACCCAGCCCCCTGGCTCTGCTCTCTTGCCATCCACATGGAAGTTTGCTCAAGCCTCTTCGTTAAAAAACAAAGCCAACCCTTCTCGTTACCGATTTCCTGTCATAACCACCCCACACAAAGTCTTTTCTCATTCCTATGGCTCCATTTCTGAAGCGAGCTTAAGAAACCTTCCAAATCGATTCCTCAAGTGTTTTACCAAGCGCTGCTATACATTCAGACATGAGGACGAATGTCACAAAAAGTTCTAATCTTCCAAAGTCTTTGAAACATGTAGATAGGGTATGGGCTACTCTGGAGTGAGCTATGTGTTTGTCCAGAGAGAACAGTCAGAGGGAGACAGGCAGATGAGGAGCCAGGCCACTGAGCTAGCGAAGGAACCCCTAGTAGGCTGGCCAGGAAGTTCAAGCCACGGACACTGGAAAGCACTGGAACAGCTTTGGCGGGACTCGAGCTGGACTTTGAATAGTGGATGGGATTTAGAAAGGTGCCAAGGAAAGAAGAAGGCAGATTCTTCTAATGTAAGCAGATTTTTAGAGTAAGAACCTCTGTGAAGATAGGTCGGTATAACCCATTGTGAAGATGGGTGAGCTTGACCATGAGGGTGGGCTAGGGAGGTGCATGAGGGCCCTTGAAGGCCTTGGCAGCTTGGGGCATTTGGATGCCATGAAAAACAGGTCCTGCTTTGTCTTGTTGGGGTGGGGCAGGTGTTCTGGGGAGAAAGGGAGTGTTTGGATGGGTGGTGAGGCGGTGCCTTCCAAACTGGGCTGCTTCGAGAGTTGTCTGGTTGCAACAGGAGAACCAGCCTGGCAGTGTAACAAGAAAGGCTGGGGCCAGTCACCTTCTGGTGTGACATGGCGAGGGCTAGCTCAGGGTAGAGCTGGTGGCGGTGGTGACGGAAACCTGGGACTTCTCAACTCACTGAGAGCCAAGGATAGACCGAGCTAGTCCAGGCCTGAGACTTGGAGCTGTGGAGGCATGGTGGCCTGTTCTCCAATGGGCATCACACCATCAAACTGTAATCTAGGCCATAACATACTGTGTAATGTAGGTTGTAATACGTGGAGCTCTATGGGGTTAGCAAGGCAAGAATTGCCCCATTTTATAGATGAAAAATTGAGAGGAAGTGATTTTCCCAAAGTTCAGCTTTGACAAAGTAACAGTTACCTCGCCTGGGTCACAGGATCTCCATGTCCTTCTGCTTCAGTATGTTTTTGGAGTTGGAGTCTCACTCTGTTGTCCAGGCTGGCATGCTCAACAGCCACCACAGCCTTGACCTGATGGGCTCAGGCAATCCTTCCTCCTCAGCCTTCCAAGTAGCTGAAACTACAGGTGCGAGCCGCCACGCCCAGCTAATTTTTTGATGTACTGTAGAGATGAGGTCTTACCAAGTTGCCTGGGCTTGTCTTGAATACCCGGGCTCAGGCAATCCTCTCGCCTCCGCCTCCCAAAGTGCTGGGATGACAGGCTTGAGCCACCACACCCAGCCCTTCAGTATTATTATTACTTTCACTATTATTATTATTTTTTGAGTTGGGGTCTTACTTTGTCACTCAGGCTGGAGTATGGTGGCATGATCACGGCATGTTAACATGTGGACCTTGTTTCAATCCTGGATTTTACAAACAAACCACTAAAAAGCTATGACATATTTGGGAAAATTTGGATTGTGATTGGACTGGATAATATTGTGGCATTGATTGTTAACTTTTCAGGTGTGGTAACGGTATTGTGGTACTAAGAGTCCTTATGTTTTAGAGACACATGCTGAAATATGTACAGATGAAATGTATCTGGATTTGTTTCCAAGTTTTTCAGTTATACAGGGGGAGAGTAAACATGGGAGAGGAGTAACAGGACTGGCTGTGAATTGTAAAGAGTCCTGGCTGGGGGGTGTGGGGTTCATTTCTCCCCTCTCTCTACTGTTGTATACGTTTGAAATTTCCCATCAAAAAAATTCTGGCTGGATGCAGTGGCTCACGTCTGTTATCCCAGTACTTTGGAAGGCGGAGGTGAGAAGACTGCCTGAGTGTAGGGATTTGAGACCAGCCTGGACAACTTGGCGAGACCTCATCTCTACAACAAATCAAAACATTAGCTGGGCAAGTAGCGTGCACCTATAGTTCCAACTACTTAGAAGACTGAGGCAGAAGGATCACCTGAGCCCAGCAGGTTGAGGCTGTGGTGGCTGGGAGCGTGCCACTACACTTCAGCCTGGGCCACAGAGTGAGACTCCGACTCAAAAAAAAAAAAAATCTAGTCCTGGAATAATACAGGACCTGTGCCCTGGGCCTCATAGTTCCCAATCTGAAATCACGAGAGGCATTTTGAGCGGTGCCATGTGAATCTCCTGTTACATTTCAAAACAGGAGTTCTGGCCACTTCTGCTTTGCCTAGGGCAGGAGAATTCCTGAACTGGAAAGAAATAATGCCTTAGTTTTATTTGGGAAAACAAACAGTGAAAGGCGCGTGATCTCCTTTATTACAATTAGGGGAGGAAACCAACCAGCTAGAGAGGTGAAGTTAAAACTCAGAAGAGCTAAGGCAAGTTTTGTCGTAGCTGGGAAGAAATGTTTCTTGTAGTAGCGTCCTTCTTAGCAGAGGGTTTCTGGCAGTAGAGTACTTGGCATGAGTGAAAGCTGAGACTGAGGTGAAAAATTGCACTCAGGGGTGTAGCCAGCAGCCAGCGTAAGGCCAGTGTGTGTGGCCACAAGTCACACCTTACGTGGGCAGAGGCTCAGGGAACAGAAAGGAACCCACTGCCATCTCCCCTGATAGCAGTTGTCCAGGTGCCCACCCCCATGGCACCTGTATCTCTCACCCACGGGCCACAGAGACAGGAGGCTGCTCTGAGAGTGTCCCCAGCTGTGCAAGAAAGGGGCACAGGTCATCACGCACTGGGGAGGGTCCTGTGAGCTTCTGTGAAGCCACATTCTTGGCAGGCCACCTCCCAGGCAGCAAGGCTGAAGTCAGATTTTTTTTTAAAGAGTGGTCCCAAACAGAAACCATTTTCACACGGGTCAGCTAGAAAGCTAAGAGGGCACAATTTGAACTGAGCAAGGGATCCAATTTTCCGCCTGTTTTTTTGAGGGGAAGAATATATGGGGGGATTAAGGTGTTGGCTTCTCCTGGAAAGGAACAGGCATGAAACAGATGCTGACAGTCCAGCTCAGTAAACATGTGAGGGTTTGCTCTGTGCCAGGCACGGGGGGAAGTGCGGGTATGAATGAGACATAGCCCTCAGCTACAAGGGGAGCATGAGGGAAGGAGGAAACAGATGCACACAATCTTCTCGATAAATCCTGCCGCAGAAAGCCCAGGAGTTCAAGACCAGTCTAGGAAACATAGCGAGACCTTGTCTCTACAAAAATAAAAAATAAAAAAATTAGCCAGGTGCGGTGGCACACACCTGTAGTCCCAGCTGCTTGGAGGGCAGAGGCTGAAGGATCACTTGAGCCCAGGAGGTCGAGGCTGTGGTGAGGCGTGATCGTGCCACTGCATTCCAGCTTGGGTGACAAAGTGAGACCTCGATTTAATAATAATAATACTGAAGCAGAAGGACACGAGGTCCTGTGACCAGGCAAGGTTGAATTTTGGGCAAATCACTTCATCTCAATTTTTCATCAATACAATGGGAAAATTGTGTTGCTACCCCCACAGAGTTACAGAGTTGTAAGGATCAAAACTACTAAAATCAAACAATAACAGTAATAATGGCGGTGAAGAAACAGGAGGGAGAGAAGCAAAGGACCAGGGACAAGCTAGGGCAAGTTCCTGATGCAGATGGCTGTTTGCTCACAGCCGTTCCTGGGAGCACCAGTGCCCTGTGCCCTTGTTCAAAGCTGCTTCCTACTAGGCACCTCGTCACATGCCCAGGAGCTGCCTTGGCATGAGCAACCTCTCCAATTCATTCAAACGTGCCTAAATGGAGGGCGAAGGTACCTAGTCCTAGTGTTCGTTTGTTTTTTTATTTTTATTTATTTATTTATTTTGAGTTCGAGTCTCTGTTGCCCAGGCTGGAGGGCAGTGGCACGCTCTCACAGCTACCCCAGTGCTGACCTGCTGGGTTCTGGTGATCCTTCCGCCTCAGCTTCCAAGTAGCTGGAACTACAGGCATGTGCCACCACACCTGGCTAATTTTTGATTTATTGCAGAGAGGAGGTCTCACCAAATTGCCTGGGCTGGTCTTGAACCAGTGGGCTCAGGCAATCCACTCGCCTTTGCCTCCCAAAGTGCTGGGGTTACAGGCTGAGCCACCGAGCCCAGCCCCTAGTATTCTTAATACATCTCAGAGCTTAGGAGCCAGAAGGAGCCTTCCAGAACACAGCGTCCAACCCTCCCATTTGTACGAAGGGCAGTAAGGCTCCGGCAGGGAACATGACCTGCTCAAGGTTGCTCCTTGAGGTGATGAGGCAGATGATCCTGGAATCTTGTTCTCGGGACTCTCGTGGTCCAGGATAGCTGCTTCTCTTCCCAAGAAAGGTTTTGCCAACATTGACTCTGTTGCCTTTAATATTCTTAGTCTTTCTTGTTCCCAAATAACTAATTTGCCCCTAACTTCCAATAAAGAATACTTAGGGCAAAAGAAAAAGGAATATTTCTCCTGATAGCATTTTCTGTCTCTTTTGAGTCAGGGTCTCAGTCTGCCACTCAGGCTAGAGCGAAGTGGCGTCATCATAACTCACCGCAGCCTTGACCTCCGAGGCTCAGACAATCCTCCTGCCTCAGCTTCCTGAGTAGCTGGGACTACAGGCATGCATTATCAAGCTCAGCTTTTTTTTTTTTTTTTTAAGAGATGAGGTCTTGCTATATTGCCCAGGCTTGTCTCGAACTCATGGGTTGAAACAATCCTCCTACTTTAGCCCCCCCAAAGTGCTAGGTATTACAGGCTTGAGCCACTGCTCCCAGCCACGTTTTCCCAAGCTCTTTGTGCTTTTTGGACTTTTATTCTTCGGGAAAATGTCTTCTACATGCCTACTATGCACGTGACCCTACTCACAACACAGGTCCATAGAGATGAAGATGAGGGGTGTCTGTCTTCAAGGAATTCTTGTTTACTTATCATCATTCAAATACCCTCTTGATGAAACCTATTTGAACTTTCACTCTGGGGAAAGAAAGTCTTTCTAACCCAGTTCTCTTTAGTCATGTGTGCAAGGAAAAATCTTCTCATTGCTACATCCTTTTACTTCCTGAGTTTTTCCATTCATGCCTGGCTGGCAGCTTCTGCCCCGCTGGCTGTGGGCCCAGGTGGTATTGTCAGCAAAGAAAAGGTTGGCAGCCTTACTTGGGAAGCCCTGACTGAGGTCTCGTGATTGCTTCACTCTGCTCCCTGCTGCCTCAAAGACTCTGGTTTGGCCCCCAGCTGAATACCTGTCTTACTCCACTCTGTCCCTGGAGTGCCTTGGCATCCTCCAGTCTCCCTCTTCCCTAGTTTCCATCTTGGTATAGTTGAGTTGCTTTGAGTCCGGAGACTTGAAAATAAAACAGCATAACTCAGTGGAGACCCTGGCATGCACATGTGAGCAAACGGGTATCCCATGAAAAGCTGGCCTGGAGATGTTGAAATCCCTTCAGGTACTAACATTTCTGAAAAGGCATATCCAAAGGTTGACAGCTGGAATGCTAGGAGGGGTCTGCTGTGTTTCCCAGGACCTAGAACAACTAAAGCCTGCAACTAACTTTCAGAGCACTTGGAATGGACCTGGGTACCAAGTATTTGGACTCTCCCCACTCTCAGCTGAAGTCTCCTAGTTAGAGGACAAGATGTAGAGATTGGGGCTTCTATGGGGCTGGAACACACATTTACATTCTTGTGAAACGGTGCTATTGGTGATGGAAGCATTCCCAGAAGAGGTGGTGCTCACTCCCCTCTTATTCTAGTTAACACCGCTACTTGTGTCGAAATACTGATGAAAGGGTCCCAGATGGCAATTCTGGATCCCTGACTCTGATGGACTCTGATATAGCCCCTGGGGCACTGTGGTTATACCCTCACAAGCCCTGACTTGTCAATTATTTGCTTTTCTGGAGAAACCTCAGCCTGAAAATCTGCTTAATTACCATGGGAGATAATCTTTTAAACATAGATTTACATTCTTTAAGACTTTTCCCTGTTGGAGTAGGAAAATTTATCTGCACATGGGATGTTTATTTTCATTGCCGGGGGAGAGTGCTATCTGGTAGTTATCTAGAAGCTTGAGCCCCGAAGGACTTTTTTCCTTTCAAGTCTGTTCCTCTTAGGTGATAGTTTGTCAATTATATTGTAATAATTTGTTTATAGTGTTGTCCTACTTTCCCCCAGCTTAAATCCTGCTCTTCCTCCGTGATTCCAGGCCTATAATTACTTGACATTTTTCTATCTACTTTCTCTTGATGAGGAGATGGAGAGTCAGTGTCCTCAGGGGTTTGCTATCAGGAATATCACACCTGTAAACCACCAGCCTCAGAGACCTACCTGGAGCTGTGGTCGGCCAGAAACCAATTTTTTCCAACCTGGGGTAGCCCAACAGATTCGTTAACCAGAATCTGGGTGAGCAGGGGCTCTGCTGTGTTCAACCTGGTGGTCCCAAGCCCGGAGCAGTTCCTGGCTTATAGCAGGTGTTCAATGTGCAGGTGCTAAAGTGCTGAAAGCCAACAAGCCTTTGCAGGAAGAAGATGTGTGTTGTGTCAAGTACAAACAATATACAAAATAAAGCAGTTGGGGGGCTCTAGTCTCTGGCATGGGCTGCTGTAGTTCCTGTTTCTCCATGTCACTTAAGAGGAGGTGGTCAGACCGGGCTTGGTGGCTCAGCCTGTCATCCCAGCACTTTGGGAGGCCGAGACGAGTGGATTGCCCGAGCCCGTGGGTTCAAGACCAGCCCCGGCAACTTGGCGAGACCTCGTCTCTACAATACATCAAAAATTAGCCAGGTGTGGTGGCCCATGCCTGTAGTTCTGGCTACTTGGAAGGCTGAGGCAGAAGGATCCCCAGAGCCCAGCAGGTCGATGCTGGGGTGGCCGTGAGCATGCCACTGCCCTCCAGCCTGGGTGACAAAGGAAGACTCCAGCTCAAAAGAAAGAAAGAAAAGAGTAGTGGTCTGAGGCATTTGCTGGACCTGATTCTGTAGGCTGAGGCCTCTGGGCCTTGAAGATTGACCTTTGGGGATTAAGAAAAAAGGAGAAAGAGGAGAAAAATGCAGAATCAGGAGGTGAGGAAAAACCCTTTGTGGCAAATGGACTAAATCTCGAGCTTGCATCTCTCTGTGCAGGTCCTGACGGGGAGAAGACCTGGTCCAAGAAGTTCCCGTCCTGTGGGGGCCTGCTGCAGTCCCCGATAGACCTGCACGGCGACATCCTGCAGTATGACGCCAGCCTTGTGCCCCTCAGCTTCCAAGGCTACAATGTGTCTGCCAACGAACAGTTTCTCCTGACCAACAACGGCCATTCAGGTGAGGGAAGGACTGCAGAGACCTGAGGGATGTGTCCCAGCTTCCCTAGACTCCCCAGCCGGCCCTTTTCCACCTGGTAGGTAGGGGGCTCTGTGGAGGCACCCAGGAGAGATGCCTAGACCACGCTCTCCAGGGGATGCCGCGGTCCTGGGCTGGGCGGGTCTGCCAGGCAGCATGTCTCTCGATGGGAGAGGAGACAGGCCTGAACCCGGGGTTCAGTGGCTGTGCTGCTGGAGTGAATTCTGGGCCATCGTGAACTATTCAAGGGACCACGCAGTTCTGTTGGGGGGTGGGGTGCACCCAGGCTTTGGAGTCAGACAAACCTGGATCTGAATGCTGGCTTGACTTCTTATGAGCCATGAAACGCTGGGTGAGAATTTCAACCTCCTTGAGTTTCCATCCGGAAAATGGACATACTGATGGGTACTATGAAGACTAGACATTATCTATGCTGGGGTCTGGCATACAGAGTGAAGTAAATGCTCCAAAAATAGCAATGAATATTGTTGTTGTATAACTCTACAGCTTTGAAAGTGATTCACTAAAGGTTCTTTCTTCATAGCTAGGCGTCTAACACACAGGCCAATAAACGTCCATCCATTGGTCTAGCGTTAGAATTCCTGATGTCATTCTTCAAGGGGAACCATGAAGGTGCTTGTGCCACTGGAGTTGTTTTAGGGGAACAGGGACATTCTCGGGAAAGAGCCCAGGTGTGTGACCTGCTGGCTACATCTCTCTGCACCTGCCTACACCCATCTGCCCCCGTCCAGACCCCACAGGCGTCGCCCGCCTGATGGTACTCTGGCAGCGTGTGGCTGGCCAGGGCTCTGAAGGCTGCCCCTTGTGCTCCCCCAGTGAAACTGAACCTGCTCCCGGACATGCACATCCAGGGCCTCCAGTCCCGCTACAGTGCCACGCAGCTGCACCTGCACTGGGGGAACCGGAACAATTCCCACGGCTCCGAGCACACCGTCGGCGGGAAGCACTTCGCGGCTGAGGTGAGGGAGGCTGCCGCTGAACAGGCAGAGGCTGCCCCGCTGTGTGTGGTCTGGGGCTCCCTCCACTGGGCTGGTGTGCAGATGGGATCAGAGCGTGGCACAGGCTGCCTGCAGGCTTTCCACAGGCTCCCCACGACTGTCTCGGGTCCTGCCATTGGCTCAGGAAGCTGCAAGCCCTCCAGCCAGCCTGCAGTTCATCTGCATGTCGGGGGTCCCTTCTCTGCCTGAATATGCTGAGTTTATCTCTATCTTTCTCTCTCTCTCTTTTTGAGTTGGAGTCTCACTCTGTTGCCCAGGCTGGTAACTCAAATAAAAATAATCACAAGATAGACCTCATCGATTTCAAATCTATTTCTCATCTAGACCATTTGTCTTCCTCTTCCTCCTCCATCCTGTAGTTAGCTGTAAGTTTAAGATCTTATAACTTAAAATTATCCTGGGCTGTTACAATTCCATTCTTTCTTTCCTGGTTTTTTTTTTGAGTTGGAGTCTCACTGTGTTGCCCAGGCTGGAGGGCAGTGGCATACTCCCGACTACAGCAGCCTCAACCTGCTGGGTTCAGGCAATCATTCTACCTCAGCCTTCTAAGTAGCTGGGACCACAGGCATGCACCACCATGCCTGGCTAATTTTTTGATTTGTTGTAGAAATGAAGTCTCGCCAAGTTGTCCAGGCTGGTCTCGAATCCATGAACTTAGGCAATCCTTTCACCTTGGCCTCCCAAAGTGCTAGAATGATAGGCATGAGACACTGCGCCCTCTTGCTACCGAGAAGGTAGTGCTCCCAGGTGGCACACTGACCCTTTTCTAGATGTTACTCTACTATCTGTGCAAATAAAGATCTCGCCAGCTTTTTGCCCCGGCTGACTCACATGGGGCTCATTGTCCTAGTCCCGAACTTTTCAGTCATTCTTAATATGTCCTGATGTTTGCATACATCTTTCCCATCCTGTCTTTCCTTCTCTGAACGTAGATTGTATTCTGAAACATGGGGACACGGGTCCAGGGCCTCTCTTCTACCTGCAACACATCAAAGGGTGACTGGCCTTATCATGTGCAGGGCGTCATGGCAATCAGAGACTTGCTGAGGGCAGCTTGGGATGTCAGCACAGCATTGTATTATGTCACCCTGAGCTGCTACCCTAAAATGTCAGAAGGGGCAGAGCATTTTTTGTTTGTTTGTTTGAGTCTCACTCTTGTCGCCCAGGCCGGAGTACAGTGGCATGCTCATGGCCACCACAGCCTCGACCTGCTGGGCTCAGGCAATCCTTCCGCTTCAGCCTTCCAAGTAGCTGGAACTACAGATGCACACCACCATGCGCGGCTAGTTTTTGTGATTTATTGTAGAGACTAGGTCTCACTACGTTGCCCAGGCTGGTCTTGAACCCCTGGGCTCGGGCAATTCTCTTGCCTCGAACTCTCAAAGTGCTGGGATTATAGGCTGAGCCACCGCACCCTGCCTTTTTTTTTTTTGAGTGGGAGTCTCACTCTGTTGCCCAGGCTAGAGTGCAGTGGAATGCTAACGGCCATCACAGCCTTGATCTGCTGGGCTCAGGCGATCCTTCTGCTTCAGCCTTCCAAGCAGCTGGAACTCCAGGCATGCGCCATCATGCCCGGGTAGTTTTTTGATTTATTGTAGAGATGAGGTGTCACCAAGTTGCCCAGGCTGGCCTCGAACCCATGGGCTCAGGCAATCCTCTCACCTCAGCCTCCCAAAGTGCTGGGATGACAAGGATGACAAGCGTGAGCCACCATGCCCAGCTGGGGCAGAGTGTTTTTCCTGTGCAGGCGTGGGAAGGGGTTGAGGCGCTCCATTTCTGAGCTGACCTCACACTGCACTGGGGGTGTGCTTCTGAATGTTGACAGGGAAATGTGAGGAGATCAGTCAGGGGAGCCCCTGGTGAATGATGCTGTGACTTTTCTTCTCTGGTCACAACTGCCGAACTACTTAATGTCTCAGGCTAATTAGGTCTAGTTACCAGCATGGAGGGAATAGGATTCTGACTCAGTAGGATGGCATGACTGGAGGCTCACATGTTTCAGGTCAGCCTTTCCCTAAAGATCAAGATCTTCAATTTCTCTCTCCTTTTTTTTTTCTTTGAGTCAGAGTCTTACTCTGTCGTGCAGGCTGCATCTCCTGTACTCAGATGATCCTTCGGCCTCAGCCTCCTGAGTGGCTGAGACTACACATACCACCATGCCTAGCTAATTTTTCTACTTTTTGTAGAGACGAGGTCTCGTCATGTTGAATAGACTGGTCTTAAACTCCTAGGCTCAAGTAATCCTCCTGCCTTGGTCTCCCAACGTGCTACCGTATCTGGCCAAAACTACAATTTTTTTCCAGGCTTATTGCAATGCTGAGGCTTCTACTTCCCTCGTGGGGAATAAAGAAGGAGTTAGGGTGTAGGCTGGGAGGGTTTATGCATGTAAAAATATTTCTAATTATTGTATTTCCTACTATTAAGTCACATCATCAGGGCCTGCTTAAGATGGACCATAAATTCCCATACTAAAGAGAAGACATCAGGGTGACCTGAAAGTGACATATTTTGTCTCCGTGGAGGGTCCTTGAAAATATAGTGGTTCTTCTGGATGGAGTCTATGTTAAGAAGACTCTTTTTTTTTTTCTTTTTTGGAGTCAGAGTCTCACTATGTTGCACAGGCTGGAGTGTAGTGGCTTGATCACGGCTCACCACAGTCTCACACTCTTGGGGTCCTGTAATCCTTCTGCCTCAGTCTCCCAAGGAGCTGGAATCACAGACGTGCGCCACCATGCCCAGCTGATTTTTTATTTTTTGTAGAGATGAGGTCTCACTATGTTGCCCAGGCTGGTCTTGAACTCCTGGGTTCAAGAGATCCTCCTGCCATGGCATCCCAAAGTCCTGGGATTGCAGCTTGCCACATCAGGCCAATTTTTTTTTTTTAATTAGAAAAGGCCACTTAAAGTTCAAAATGGAGGCATTAAGCTGCATTCTATAAGTATTCTTGAATTCTATTTATAAACACATACAATGGAGAAAGAGATGAATAAAAAGAAATAGAGATAAAATCTCAATGTGTCATAGTCTCAAGGATAAAGAATCAACAAAAATGCACGTGTTGTATACTTCTATGAATGAGAATTTTTTAAGGTCAAGTGACATTATCTTTAGCATTAAAAATCAGTTGAAACTGGGCTCGGTGACTCAGTCTGTAATCCCACACCTTGGGAGGCCGAGGTGAGTGAATTGCCTGAGCCCGCGGGTTTGAAACCTGCCTGGGCAACTTGGCGAGACCTCATCTCCACAATAAATCAAAAATGAGCTGGGCGTGGTAGCGCGCGCCTGTAGTTCCAGCTACTTGGAAGGCTGAGGCGGAAGGATCGCCGGAGCCCAGCAGGTCGAGGCTGTGGTGGCCGGGAGTGGCCACTGCACTCCAATCTGGGCAACAGGGTGAGATTCCAACTAAAAAAAAAAAAAAAAAAAATCAGGTTGAACGTTGTCAGAATTTGTTGCTACAATGGTCTTAATACATATCTAGACTTGTTAAAGTCCAGATTTCTCAAAAGACTTTTCCCGTTACCTTAAAAATGACAAGTAATTTCTACTCTAATTTTATTTTGTAAACACAAACATTTATGTCTGTGGAGTTATATTTTTGTTTTATGGCCTCTAAAAATATGGCTGATGAAACCTTTATAAAATCCATGCTGTGATTTTCTCCGAGGGTTAAATTTCCCTGAGGGAGTCCTGTGCTGAATACAGTTATGATTAAGTCACAGTTGGAGGTTTCATGCCCCAAGTGCAGCGAGGCCAAGGCTGAGGCTGGGCAAGCCATGGGAGATCTTTTTGGCCTCAGCTCCAGAATAAGCAGGAAAAATCAGAAGGGAGAAGTGCTCCATACCCAAGCTTTCTCCTGGTTAGTATAAAAACCCATTTTCCA
The DNA here is from genome assembly GCF_000164805.1 of Carlito syrichta. NCBI lineage: Eukaryota > Metazoa > Chordata > Mammalia > Primates > Tarsiidae > Carlito > Carlito syrichta. The sequence continues at coordinate 428,394 of NW_007253418.1, forward strand.
TTCCTTCATTGCTTCATGTCTTTTGTGCACCTGGTAGTTTCCAGGCGCCATATCAGACCCGGGGGTGAGTGAATAGCAGAGACACAGTCTCCTGGCAGAGTCTGCAGTTTAGAGAGAACTCAGGGAAAAGGGAAAACTGGCAAGCCAAGGGGAAGGGCCTGAGAGACCTACTCTAGCTCGGGGCATGGGAGGCATGAGGGTCCATCCTCCAGGTTGGATTCAAGTCTCCTGAAGAAGCAAAGGCGCCCGTGAGTCGCCAGTCCCCTGATGGGCGACTTCTCCCCTCCACAGCTGCACATTGTCCATTATAACTCAGACCTGTATCCCGATGCCAGCACCGCCAGCAACAAGTCCGAAGGCCTCGCTGTCCTGGCTGTTCTCATTGAGGTAAGAGATGTCTAAAAGGTTTCTAAGGGCAATTTGGAGCAGAGACAAGCTAGGGCCTGGACATTTTGCTCCACACACAACTGTGGGTGATGGGATTTTCCCGTGTTGGCACTGTCTTTTCTCCCCGCAGTGCTCTTTCTCTCTTGGCCTGGAGGCCACACTTTCTGTATCCGAGCTGCAGAAATGGCACTTGTCCTCTGTGCCATTGGAAAAACAAGCCCCAGTCCTAGCCCTGTGGCATAAGTCTGGGGAGGACTGTATGGGAAGGGGGTCTTTATGCTGCCCCATCAGTTGCCCGAATCCTTGTTAGAACTCCCTATATCCAAACTCCATTCTCCATCTTCTTTAACCTCTGGAAATGGGAATGTCTTCTGATTGGCTAGCATTTTTTCAAGCGGCTCTTACCTCATTTCCTAACAAGCTCACTGGCCTGGCTTGGCTTTTTTGATCTTTTGGCTTTTTGGGTTTTTTGAGTCGCAGTCTCACTCTGTCACCCAGACTGGAGTGCAGTGGCATGCTCCCAGCCACCACAGCCTCGATGAGCATGCTGGGCTCAGGCGATCCTTCCACCTCAGCCTTCCAAGTAGCTGGAATTACAGGTGCATGCCACCACGCCCAGCTAATTTTTTGATTTATTGTAGAGACGAGGTCTCACCAAGTTGTCCAGGTGGGTCTTGAACTCCCGGGCTCAGGCAATCCTCTCGCCTCTGACTCCCAAAGTGCTGGGATGACAGGCATGAGCTACCACACCTGCCCGGCTTTTAAAAATCTTAACCTTTAAGTTCTGGGTTAGACGAACATGCTGGTGGTGTCTTCAGGCTCACATCTAGGATCATCAGGAACACACACAGTACCCCCCCCGGGACATATGAGCCCCCTGCTGTAAGCTGAAACCAGGACATCCCGAGATGCAAGAGGACAGGGCCATTAGCCCGCCTCCCACAGTCACACTGTCCTCCTAAAAAGATCCGTCAGGAGAGAACCTGGCAGTGGTGGCTACATACCCCCAGCCTCACTCTTCTGATGGAATTGTCAGTCCTGACCCCATCTGTGCTGTCCGTCTGGGTTCAACCTGTGCCATCTCTGTTGCAGATGGGCTCTTTCAATCCCGCCTATGACAAGATCTTCAGTCACCTTCAGCATGTGAAATACAAAGGTGAGGATGCTTGTTCACTCTCTGCTGGAGAAGGATGTAGTCAGCTCTGTGTGACTAAGAAAAACAAGTGCAAGCCAGGTGCAGTGGCGCATCCCTGTCATCCCAGCACTTTGGGAGGTGGAGGCGAGAGGACTGCCTGTACCCAGGGGTTTGAAACCAGCCTGGACAACTTGGTGAGACCTCCAGCATCAGCCTTCCTGGTAGCTAGAACCACAATTTTTAAAAAAATTAGCCAGGTGTGGTGGCACATGCTTGTGGTTCGAGCTACTCGGAAGGCTGAGGTGGAAGGATTGCCTGAGCCCAATAGGTCGAGGCTGCAGTGGCCATGAGCGTGCCTCTGCACTCCAGCCTGGGTGACAGAGTGAGACTCCGACTCAAAAAGAAAAATAATATCGAAAATCAAACGCCAGGGGTGGCTGCAGTCTGTATTCACCAGGTTAAGGGCAGCAGCTTGTTGAACAGTGTTGTGACCAGGCCCTCAGGTTGGATGGCCCCAAAAGGAGCAAATTCACGTTTTTAGGCTGTCACCGTGCTCAGCTGCACTTCTGCCTGGGGCGGGGGGGGGTAGACTGACACCATCCCCTCATTTCACCAACACGTCTCCAGGCCAAGAAGTGCTGATTCCAGCCTTCAACATTGAGGAACTGCTTCCCGGGAAGACTGCGGAATACTACCGCTACAGGGGCTCCCTGACCACGCCCCCTTGCCACCCCACTGTGCTCTGGACGGTTTTCCGAAACCCTGTGCAGATTTCCAAGGAGCAGGTAACTGTCGTGCCTGACTCGGCCAGAGTCCATGCAACACCTTAATCTCCCCCATAACCCACACCATAATCAATGAAATCATAAGTGACTTCCTTACTTAGAGTTTCTGTGGCAGGTATTCATAACTGCCCCAAACCTCACAGGTGCCTGAAAGTGCTGCAGAACTTCCAGGCCCAACTTCAAAAGAGGAGCTATCAAGTGGCACTGGGAAAATGAACACATGTCTCCCAGTTCTTTAAAAAAGAGAGGCAAAGCTGCATTTGCTCAGGGGCTGGGTGGTGTTTGCTTCCCAAGCAGGAGAGAGCCTGCTTCCTTCCTGGGGCCCAATCAAGACAGGATCAGGTTAAATCACCAGACAAACTGGGAAGCTGGGATCGCAGCAGCATCTGTGAGGGTCCCTGCCCTCAAGCAGCTCACAGTCTAGTCCAAACTGGGAGACCAAACCGGCAGCAGTCATCTCTAAGTTTCTCTCTTTGTAGGTGGTGAAGGGGAAGGATGGAGGCTTTGGGGAATCACCCACTGTGTAGTGACAAAGCTGAGACCCAAAGTCAGGTCATCTGAATTCCGGGTCATAGCTCGTCCCTCTCCTCCACAGCCTCAATTCAGGAGAAGGCTCCCTGGGGTCCCAGGTGGGCGCTCCACAGGGACTCGTGCCCCCTCCCAGCCCCATGAGTCCAGGGCAGCCCCCACTAGGGCTCCTCCTGCCCTCGATGAGCTGCCGACCTGGGTCATCTAGCTAAATGGCAGCAGGTAGGCGGACGGGAGGGAGGATGGGACACATCAAAAGAGGAGACGTGTGGGGAAGCAACGGCATCCTAACCCGGAAACGGCCCAGGACGGGGTCACATCATCCATGGGCACCATGGGGCCTGCAGTCAGAGGGCCTGCCTGTGGTAGTCAGAGGGCCTGCCTGCCTTTACCTTCCTGCGTTGATTCCTGGTGATGTGACACCCAGAATAAGCCGGGTGCCTCCAGTTTAGAGTCGGGCTCCAATTCAGTCCATGAAAAGAGTGCAGCCTCCGTCACCCCCGGTTTCCCTCCACGCAGGACAGACGCCAGGCCTAATCAGGGGTTACCAGGACCGTCCTCCCCCAGCGCTGCCTGGCATCCCGGCCCCCACCCTTGTCTCTGGCTTTCTCCCTGCTTTCTCATGTCTCCCACCCAGCATCACAGGGGCTGCTGATTCCAGAGACTTCTCCCAGGTGGGTGGGGAAGGCAAGGAGCGTCACTCTGCCCGTGGGGGTGTTTCTGCTCCTCCCCTCAGCTGCTGGCTCTGGAGACTGCCTTGTATTGCACACAAGTGGACGACCCTTCCCCCAGGGAAATGATCAACAACTTCCGGCAGGTCCAGAAGTTTGATGAGAGGCTGGTGTATGTGTCCTTCCACCAAGGTGAGGGGACGCAGCATTTGGTGGTGGTGGGGGGGGGTGCCAAGACGTCCATTTTGTGTGAAGTCAAGCTCTGGCACTAATGCCCTCAGGAGGTTTGTGGGAGCTCCCTGGCCGCCCTGGGAACCAGGAACCTCATGAAGCTGGGTGTGGGAGCTACTTGGGTCTCCTTTCACTGCTCTCCACGTTCCTGAGTCTTTGCAGAGAAGCACAAGCCTGCTGGGTGTGGTGGCTCACACCTGTAATTCCAGCACTTTGGGAGGCAGAGACAAGAGGATTGCCTGAGCCCAGGGGTTCAATACCAGCCTGAGCAACATGGCCAGACCTCGTCTCTACAATAAATTTAAAAATTAGCTGGGCGTGGTGGTGTCTGCCTGTGGTTTTAGCTACCAGGAAGGCTGATGCTGGAGGATTGCCTGAGCCTAGCAGGTTGAGGCTATGGTAGCCGTGAGCATGCCACTGCTCTCCAGCCTGGGCAAGAGAGTGAGACTTTGACTCAACCAAAAAAAAGACAGAAGCACAAGTCAGTGTCCCCAGGTGCATGGACCAAAGCTCTCATTAAGCCTGGGCATCCCCCACAGATGGGGAAGATGGGGTAAGAATATTCTTGGGGACTTCTCTGTGCTGGACAATTCCTTCTCTTAAGACACATGACAAGACCCGTTTCATGAGATCAAACGTGTCACCCTAGGTTTTTCTGGCATCAAGGGCTATGGCCAACCCATCTTGGGCCTGGCCAGGTGATTCCTGCACCGTCAGTGAACATCCAGGGACGCTCCTTTGTTAGATGTGAAACAGTGGGCGTAACCCATGTCCACGGCCACAGGCAACTTGTGGTCTGACGCAGCAGGGCCCATCAGGCAAGAAAGCACCCTTGGTGGGCCTTTGTATCTGATCTCCTTGGAGTGTCCATAAGCTCAGGAACATGTGTTCCAAATTGAACAATGCTTAGTAGTTTGGTTTATTCTTGACGCTATGAGGGCTCGGTTCTTCCTCTTAAATCTGTAACTCTACAGAAGTACATTAACATTTTTCCTTGCTCACTGCTTACATGAAGACTGCTGGAAACTGGGGGTCGGGGGAAAGGGAGCACTCCTGGGCCCCACACCCTTTTTCAAACCCCTGAGCTCACCTTTTCACTGTAGATTCTCAATGGGTTCCCAGTGTGGGAATCTCAGGTGGTCAGAAGCATGGCAGGTCTGTGGAGGTACCATTTCATCTCTGAACGTCACTTGTAAGCCAGACTGGGCCAGGAGTTGATATTTAAAGGTGACCTTGTTAACCCACTTGTCAAAATCTGTGACAAGTGTAACTGTAACTCCTTGTGTCTCACCTGATGTATTTTTATTGGTTCCTTTCTTATGTCATGAGATTATTGCTTCTAAGATTTGTTGAACATATGAAGATTGTGTTTCAAGGCCCTTTCCAGAAAGCTTTCGAACTTAACCCTTCTGAACTGACCTGTACTTATGGTCAGAATTCTGTCCTTCTCCATCATTTAACTAAGTGCTGCCCAATAATTTGTCCTTTGTCTTCTCTTCTCCAGAGACCATTAGGAAAGGCAATTTCACTCTTTTCCTCAGTTTCTCAGTCTGAAAACTGAATCTGTGAACACTGGCCAGCCTAAAAAATAAGACTCTATGAGATGATAACTTCATTTCTAGGAAGCGACCTGAATGCACAGAAATATCCCTTGGTATGTGTTCTGGACACAACATTCTCTTTTCTGATTCTTCTAAATGGAAAATGTAGTATTCAAGGGCTCAGTGGAAGGACTTCAACGCTTAAGTACAATGAGAAACATTAAAAACTCTGCCAGGGGATAAGGGATTTTGCCCTCAGAAATCAGTAGGATTTTGCTTATGACACAATGACTCCATTTTCAGCTCTGCTCTGTTGGCTGGTCCGTGCGCAACCCAGGGGTAGGGTAATAAGTACTCTCCCTCGAGCCAGGAGACCCGGGTTCCAGGCCTTACTTTGTTTCCTCCTGGCTGTATGATGTGGACAGACCATGCCCCTTCTCTGGTTTTGGTTTCCTCAGCCATAAATTGCCAGGTTGGACTGAGTGATGCAGCGTCCTTCGGTGCTAATATGTTGTGATTCTAAGTGGACACTAACAACTGCCAATCCTGACTTTTCATTGCAGGGACAGTGTTTGAGGGCAGTTACAGAGGATCAGAAGAAGCCGTGCAGGAACTTGATTCTGACATCCAAGAGTAACTCCCAGTCGTAACGATGGACTGTGGCATTGGGAAGAATTAGCCATCTTCTTAGACCGGCTCAGGTCTAAGTAGCTGCTTGTAGAGTGCAAGCAGGTCTGTAGCCAAGGGCTTGAGTAGATTCTCACAGGCTGGCTGTGATAGCTTCAGGGGCCTCTAGGGAGACCAACTGCTGGCTTAGAACACCAAGATCAAAGCCCAAATACAGCTTTGCTGCTGCCCCCTCCCGCGTGGCTTGCCAGGAGCTACAGCTTCCACGAGCCCATGAGTGAGAATCCATGGCAGTCCAAGGCAAACCTGTTCATTTGGAGGCTGATTATAGAAACTTGGCCAGAATTCATGCCTCCCTCTCACTTCCCAAACACACAGGCAGCAAACGGGGGTGCTTCCCAAGGAGCAACGGGGAGGGCCTTCCGAAGCGGGGAAGCCCCAAACTCCATGGCGGGGGAGCACATGCATGCAAAAGGCCCTCTCACACCCAGCTTGGGGGCCTCGGACTCTAACATGCCATTCCAGGTTTACGGTGTGAGACGGTCAGTGTGAACCTTGAGCGATTTGGACTCAATATTCATAGACTGTTCTGCTGAAGCACGCTTGTAATTAGGGTCTGGTTTATTGGGGGTTTTCTCTGGAAGTGAACAAGAACTATGGAGTCAGAACATTCTGCCAGGAGAAAAGTAATGTTAGGGAAATCTTCTAGGAGAGAAAGTGCATGTACTTGGCGTGGGATCTAAGGCTCCACCAAATTGGGACAACTGGGACCGATCATTTAACTTGACCCTGCTCTATTCCTAGATTGAGCTTAGAAAAGCGTTCCTGTCCTTAAGGGGTTTATAGTCTAGCTATAAATTAGCCCTGGGACAGTTTCTCAACCTTAGCACTACTGACATTTTGGGCAGGATAACTCTTGTTGGGGGTGGCGGAAGCATCCTGTGCCTTGTAGCATTAGCAGCCCTCTCGGGCTCTGTCCACTAGATGCCAGCTGCATCTCCCCAGTTGTGACAGCCAAAAAGGTCTCCAGGGGAGGAGGGGCAAAGTTGCCCTTGGTTGAGAACCACTGGCCCAGGAGTTGTACAATGACTTTCTGAAGCCCTGAACTGAATTTTCTTTCCCACTCATATCATAGGATTGTTGGGTTTTATATCACTTACCCTTGTCTTTATTCTTTTATGGCATGAAAATTTCAGTCTGGAGATGGTTACCTTGAAACGACGAGGTTGAGGTTACTGAGGTAGAGCCACAAGCCCAAGAGAAACCTTGCTCCCATCTTCCTTTAGAATCTGAGTATAGATGGCTGGGGGGTGGTGGCTCACGCCTGTCATCCCAGTGCTTTGGGAAGCTGAGGTGGGAGTTTGAGAGCAGCCTGGGCAGCTTGACGAGACCATGTCTCTACAAAAAATAAGCTGGCATGGTGGCACGTGCCTGTAGTCCAGTTACTCGGGAGGCTGAGGCAGAAGGATCGCCTGAGTCAAAGAGGTTGAGGCTGCAGTGATCTGTGAACATGCCACTGTACTCCAGCCAGGGCAACAGAGGGAGACCCCAAATCAAAAAAGAAATCTGAATATGTACTCTTCTTATGGAACTGGGCAGGGCTGAGAGCAGTGGCGTGAGAGAGAACTGCATCTCGTGTACCAATCTCTCTAGCAGGGCCCAGACGCTGCTGAGGTGGCAACTTTCTTCACAATCCTTTCCTCGTTCTTCTCCCTCCCTTTTGTGTGCGTTTTCCTTTCTTGTATGTTGTTTCTTGTTGCCTTTGCTTCAAATATCCACTCTTCATGGAAAGGTGAAAGTCATGCCAAGCGCTTTTGTCTGCTTTTAAAGAGTGCCTCTTCCAAGTGGCACAGGTGGACAATTTGAGCTGCAGGATGAAACAAGACTCGTTGTTTCAAAGGTGGGCTCCCGAAGGGGATACATCCTGGGGCCAGTTCAGGTCACAAGTCAGGTGCTCTGACAGGGAAAGGGAAAGGGCAGAGGCCGATGGACATCGCAGGGGCCAAGGCTCAGGCTTTGTCCTGGTTCTTGATTCCTATAAGTTGACCTCCTCCTAGCCAGTGACGCCAGCGCTGGGTCCAGATGGTAATGGAAGGCAAGAACCTATCCAAATGAAATACCGATATTACCTAGCCCTGTTGTCAACGTGTCAGGGCAAGGGAAACCTGAGAGACAGAAGGAGGCCAAGAAGTTTCTATAATTGTGTCTTTAGTGGGCTTGTTCTGAGCAACTGCATGTCACCCACCCCAGAGCCAGCTGAAGTATACTCAGCTGAGAAGGGAGGGCCGGGATCTGGAGGAGCATGATTAGACTCTGCTTGCCCTAGTGGCTTGGGTGGTTTATAAAGCCTTAAAAGAAGAGAGCAAGGGGGAAAATCTTACATTGCTAAGATGGCTAATTAACTAATTTTTTTGAGACTAGAATGTATGTGTTATGGCTACTGGCCTTGTGTTTCCTAAAGTTTCTATTTATAAATAAAAGCTGTCAGATGAAAGAGCACCATCGATTCTTCCAAAGCACCCAAGTGAGTAATCAGAGGAGTTTCTACCTAAAATCCCCAGGCCGGGTCGGGGCGGAACTGTCAGGAGCAATGGCCCGAGGTGCTAAAGAAGTGAAGCCCTGTTCCCTTTAACATACCACATGCTTAGCCCGAGTTCTGTGCTCTGGGAGACAGAAGCCTCACTGTGGATGTCACCCTGCTCCTAACCACAGGCCCCTGGCACAGTGCAGACGGTGTTAAGACAGCGGGAAAAGGGGCCAGGCAGAAGCTGGACCCACCCCGATGAGGGGGCCCGGCTACTCCTTCTACATTATCTCCCCCACAGCACCATCCCTGCCCTCTTGACCTCAACCACCAGACTGTAGGACCTTCCTAATGGAAGGCGCTTTCAAGTGTACATACTAGTTCCTGTGCCTGGGATGCCCCTCTTCCTCCTCCACGTGGAAAATTCTTTCAAGACCTAACTCGTATCATAGCCTCCTGGAAGTCACCCCATTCCTCTGGAGGTGACCTCATCTCCTCTTTAGCATAGCCAGAACCACTTCTTCCATTTCTGCCTGGTACTCGGCGCACCACCGAGTCACTATTCCCATATAGCAAAAACAAAACCCAATATGTATCTATTAAACATAAGCATCAAGCTCCTTGAGGGCAGGGATGATTAGCAGCGTCTTCATTTTCATGCCTGGCACCTAGCCTGGTGCTCATTATATGCCTTTTGAAAGAACATCCCTGCCCGTCTCCCAATCTCTCCCCTCCCCTCACCAGTGTCTTCTCTGCAAAATGATTTACACATGAGCCTGGCTAGTTGTCAAATTTTAGTTCTATTAAGTCTTCTTTTTCTCAGTTCTCAGTGAGCCGTCAGTGGTAAGATCAACCCATTTATTTGAGAAAACTAAAGATCGGGACTTAGCGGTCAAGTCTTGAAGGTCTGGGAGGAAGTTGCCTCAAAGTGCTGTTGTGCTTTCTGTTGCTCAGGCTTGACAAGGATCACAGGCCTTCATCCTGCCACCCATTTCTTCAGAACAGACAGCCTGGGCCACTGAAGGCAGCCTGGAATACTAAGCACCCAGTGTTGGGCTAGGTTCCAGCCTTCCCCTGCTGCTCCAGGATTTAGGCCCCTGGGAGCAATATGGCTTTCTGCTCTGACCTACATTCTTGTAATCTGGAACCAAAGCCCTCAGTCCCCATCATGGTTGTGTAAAACCAGTTCCCTCTTGAGATCCAGTGGTATCTTTTGGACAGATTTCTTTGCAGAAATCATGTCCTTATTGAGTTGCATGGTGTTAATAAGGAAAACTCCCCAGTTAAATATGTCCTCCAAAGACCACTATGCCCTGGGGTTTTTAAGGGCATCTTCCTTACTTTTCTTACCAAAGCATCCTCCAAAGAGAGCACAGGCATTACAATTAGTTACTTGACTCTAAGAGTTTTATTAAGCATATAATGGGAGTTTTTACCATCCTAAACTGGATTCTATGTATTTAAACCATCTAAACTCTCCTGGCCTCTTTTACAAGATTGGAGGCCTCTAAGGACCCATATATGTATATATGTTACCACTGTGCAACATGTCAGCCACAAAAACGGTCCTTTGAAAGAAAAAGAATTGTATTCCACAATCCAAGAGAATTACAAATAGAGCTAGAAAATACTAGACTGGGCCAGGTACGGTGGCTCACGCCTGTAATCCCAGCACTTTGGGAGGCCAAAGTGGGAGGATTGCTTGACCCCAGGAATTCGAGACCATCCTGGGCAACATATTGAGACCTCATCTCATATATATATATAAATTAACTGAGCATGGGGGCACACACCTGTAGTCTCAGCTGCTTGGGAGGCTAGTCGGAAAGATTGCCTGAGCCCAGGAGGTGGAGGCTGTGGTGAGCTGTGATTGTGCCACTGCACTCCAGCCTGGGTGACAGCATGAGACCCCAACTCGAAAAAGAAAAGACTAGACTGTTGTTCCAGGAACCCTGGGACATGAATGAGCTGCTTGCTCCTCCTGCTGGACCTTTCTGTGTTTATACTCGAGGCTTCAGAAGACCTCAAAAACCGTTAACCAGCAGCACTTGGTCCAGCAAGATGCCCACGGAAGACGCAGCTCCTGAGCTGGCCAAAGCAGGTAGCACGGCCCTTGTGGCAAGCAGCTCGCCAACCTTCTCCAGGCGTCTGTCCCTTCCTGGGTGAGGCGAGTGACATCAAGCTCTTCTGTAGCTGTGTGATTTCCTTCTGTGTGTCATACTGCCTTCTATGCTCACCCTGACTCGTACTAGAGAGAGCAGGCAGCTGTCTCACATGTGCACAGTATGGGCCCTGCTACCTGGCTGCTCAGAGCCCCTTTTGCTGGCTTTTCATTTGGTGGCTCTCCTGGGCCACCTCTGTGACCTGTGTGTGTCTCTCCGTCTGTCCCATTGTTCCTCCACGGGAACTGCCTGTCTTATTCCCTGTTCAGAAACAAACTATTTCTTCATCCAATCTGAAAATATTTCTCTGACTTTGCACCCTCCTGGCACCGTCTTTGCTGTCTGTTGCCTGTTCTCTGACAGGTCCGAGAGTCTGGGCTGTCACCCAGCCGAGGCTGTGCTTGAGACACAGGTCTTGGCTTCTCTTGGGCTCTGGCTCTCCGGGCGCCCTGACAGTTCTCCCTGGGCCCTGAAAGGCTCACTGATTTTTCCTTCTTCCTTGAGTTAGCAGATGCTTTGGCATCTGTCTCCATCGGGACCCAGGTTCATCTCTGAAAAGAAGCCATGCTTCCCTGATGGTTGGTGCCATCTCGATGGGCAGGGACAGCCTTCCAGCGTCATCTTCCTGCACTGGCTTCATGAGGTGGTGGAACTACTAGGCGACATCCTTGCTGGCATTCCTCTTCCTTAGTGGCTTCTGATCTTTGCTCCAACGGCTTCATTTTTGCTGCATCAAAGTCTTAGCCGAAAAGCATCTGTCCCATTCTCTGGGGCTTTCCTTGTGTTTGTGGCTGTGTGGTTTCATTTCATTGTTTCCAAGGAGAGTCCATTTAGGCCCTGCACGTGGTCCTCTGGGAGCAAAGAGCCCAGGTTAGACCACCAGATTAAATTATGCTGTTGCTAATAGGGCCCATCACATCAGGAGCACTGCACAGTAGCAGGGGGAGGCCACGCCTGCCAGAGAAGCCTCCGAGCTGGTCATGTGCTCTTGAGAACAGTCCCACCCTGGGGTCCCTGCTTGCCACTGACTTTGCTCAGCTCCCTGCAACCAGGCCTGGAAGGCCCCTCCTCCAGCCATGGATTCCGCTGCTCAGCGGTCTGGGCCTGTGCGGCTCTCAGGATGTTTGAGGCGACTGTGAAAGAGACGACCGTAGAAACCGCCCAGACTGGACAGCTTAGCCAGGTGGTTAGGCTTACTAGTAACAGTCCGTGTGTGGCAAGAACTGGCTTGGCACCACAGGCAGCTGGAGCTTTAGGAACAAAGAACAAAAGTATTTTTCATCGAAGAGCTTGGAAAAGAAACTGCGACTAGGTTTTTTGTTTGTTTGTTTTTTTAAGATCCTGAGGACCAAGGTCTCTGGTTACCTTTAGAAAAGAGTCGAATACCAAGTTATGTGGTGTGGAGGCCACAGGCCATGCAGGACACACAGCATGTACTGTGCACACTCTCGAGGCTGTCCCCAGTGGGGGCTCGTGACCTGAGTGCCTCCCTAAGTCACAGACCACTCCTTGTGTTCGGATTAGGAGAAGAGGCCTGGGGCAGAGAGTCTGGCCATAGGAGCCACTCTCTGCCACTTGGGAGGCCACGAGCTGCTGGTGGTAGCCGGCAGAGCAGCGTGAACAGGCCTCCCTGTCCTCGGGGCAGCCCTTCTCCCTGCCTGCCCTGCCCATCCTCATAGCAGCCTGGGGCTACCTGGGGAAGCCAGACCAGGGACCGCAAGGGCCAACCTTGGACCAGGGAGGCTTTGCAGGCTCAGTATGAGATTGTGGAAAAAGACAGTAGGGAAAGGACACACCTGATGGCTCCTGGGGGATCATCCAGACACAGGCCACAGGAAGAGAGAAGGAGAGTAAGCGAAACCTCTCCCTGGAGCCTTGGGTCTTGTCCCCCAGGGTGTCAAGTACCCACAGGAAAGCCCCTGGCCCTCTACTGACATCTCACACTTAGCCAGGGCTCTTCCGGGGTCCCTGTCACCACCACAGGCTCTTCTTGTGTCAGGCTGGGTGGCCACCATCCATACAACTGGCTTTCAATGGGAATTAGAACACACCTCCACCACGTGCTGTAAGTTTCCATTGAGAATCAGAAAACTGCCAGACAAGAGGGTCTATGAAGCAGACTTTCTTTGGCTGGAGGAGGACCTGCCTGGGAGAATGGTGAACACTTGTAAGAACTTGGAAGAAGCAGGCTGGAGGTGCCCCAGGGGAGACTTCATGACTAGGCTCCTCTGCTCACCCAAGAAGACGGATTTCAGCCGGGCTTGGTGGCTCAGCCTGTAATCCCAGCACTTTGGGAGGCTGAGGGTGAGTGTATTGCCTGAGTTTGCAAGTTCGAGACCCACCTGGGCAACTTGGCGAGACCTCATCTCTACAATAAATCAAAAATCAGCAGGGCGTAGTAGCGCGCACCTGTAGTTCCAGCTACTTGGAAGGCTGAGGCGGAAGGATCGCCGGAGCCCAGCAGGTCGAAGGCTGCAG
>NW_007253418.1:441561-446905 GCF_000164805.1 Carlito syrichta
AAAAAAAAAAAAAAAAAAAAAGACGGATTTCCACATGACCCTCCCCAAGGAGTCCCTCATAGGCCTACTGGGGGATTTCACCTTCGCTAGCTGGGCACTCGCTCAGTTCACGGAGGATTCCTAAATCACCCCATTTATTCCCAACAGTGACCCGCTCGGAGAAGCCATAATCCTCTGGTTCTCCCTCTGAGAAGGTGGGCAACGGCCTGATGGAGCAGAGCTACCCGCCTAGGGTATTTTTACTGGGTTGTCTGTCCAGCAAAAATAGAACAGAACCAGGATGACAGGCTGGATGGGCAGGGGAGGCCTATGGCAGGTCCCTTACTGAGGATGAAGGGCAGATCCCAGGGACATGGACGCAGGCTGCCGAGCAGGCTCTGACTCCTGCCCTTCCGCACCTTCCCTCTTTGGCCATGTCGTACTAAAAAAAGAAGGCTTGCCCTAGCAAAGACACTGCTGTGATGTCGGAGTGTCGAGAGGAGGGATGACAGTGTGAATTCCCTAGGCAGGTAGCTCTGCTCCATCAGGCCGTTGCCAAGTGGGGCGGGGTGGGGTGGGGGAGGCGGATGGACAGAAGCCTGTCTGCATAAGCCCCATACCACCAACCCCTGGAATTTGATTCTAGATTAATCTCCCATCTTTCCCTCTTCTCTTTGAAGTGCAAATCTGTACCGTGGCTGGACCAGGTCTGGGTATGTGGCTGCCTGCTGTGCATGCTGCAGCTGGGTGATCGATGTGATTCTTGGTGTGATCCTTCCAGCCGGTCCTCTCTGCTTCTCTGTACTGTTGCTCTGACTCCTGACCCCTCCTTGCTACGGGTCTTACCCTCATGTTGCTCTCTGATTCAAAGATGAACTGCCAATCAGCGATCCTCCAATGAAAGCCCTAATCACTCTGCAGCGTGTGTATAGTCAAAGAGCCCATTGAAGACCACTTCTGGTCATGATGGAAGGCCATTCCTGAAAACATGCCAGAGTCCAATGTGGAGGTCACGCAGTGTGACCTTGGCAATGGGCTACTGGTTGTCTGGGACTGCTTAGGACTGTGCAGTGGAACTTGGAGGCAAAACTGATAGAGACAGCCCAATGGGCCTTAAATCCAGCAAGCAAAGATGGGGTCAGTGCTTATTCTGAAGCCCAGGGTTTATCAAAGTGAGACTCGTGGGCCACCTGCATCTGCTTTGGCGGGAAGTGTTGGTGAAGTGCAGATTGCTGGACCCTGTGCCAAACAGACTGACCGGAGTCTCTGACAGTTGGACTCAAAAAACATTTACATTTTGAACAAGCTCTTCAGATGATACTTCTGCGAGTTTGAGAGCCCTTACTGGAAAACCACTACAATTTGCAAATGGCCTCCTCCAAGTATCCCAGCCAGTCCTGCTAAGCCGCAGACCAGAATCTGAGACCAGAGATGGGGGAATGAGACTCTTCTGTGGATGATTATGAGCTGGGGCGTGATTTCACACCCAGGACCATGGGATGAGACGGAGGGGAAGGGAGAAATGTAACGTGTGCCATTGCCTCTCCACCAGGCATCATCCTTTCGGTGGCCCTGGCTGGTGTTCTTGGCATCTGTGTTGTCCTGGCGGTGTCCATTTGGCTTTTCAGAAGGAAGAAGAGGTGAGCTGGTTTGAGTTCAGAATGGGAATGGATGGCTTGTGTGTCCATGACCATGGGACTGTCTGGAAAGGCAGGCCTGTGGAATGAAGAACCCTGTCACCCGGATTAGCACTCGTCCTGAGAGTGCTGTCCCCTAGACACCTGTGCCCTGACTCCCTTGCAGGAGACACTGGTTGCGCGAGGGTCGCTGCACTCGGATTTGGAGTGGGGTGCGCCAGCCTTGTGTGCCTGCTTGCTGCTGCTCTGTGACCTTGGACCAGCCTCTTGATTTGGGGCTTGCACCTAAACACAGGCAGCAAGGCCATCTCCTTGCTAAGATCTTTACATCTGGTGTTTCTTCTATGAGTCCAGAAAGAAAAATCAACAAAAACCTGATCTCTCCCTGACATAACAACTCACTCTCAGCTCACTCCATAGTTACCTGTTAATGCTCCTTGACCACGTTTTTATTGTCATGTTTGGTTTTTCTTAAAGCCTAGTTTATTTTTCCTGGTATGAAAAATAAAAAGATTGCCGGGAACCCTGTTGTGGAATCAAAAGTTGGAAGTGGGTTGATAACAAGATGTCCTTCAAAATACGCATCTATTTCTATACCAAAGGCATCAATTGAAAAGGAGGAAAAAAAAATGCAGATCTCATGGTGTGGGGTGTTAAAGAGAACAGTTGGAAAATGCACAGGTTCTGCTCCGGTTAATGCTTTATTTGGGGGACATTCCCTCCCAAGACCATCAGAACGAGGGACAGGTCCCCAAGAGAGGGGTGTGACTTCTAAGCCTTGTCTCATCACGTAGTTGAGTCATCCTGCGCTCTGGCTCTCGCTCCTCTTTGACTAACAGGATTTGTGTGTGCTTGTTGTTCTTGTAGCAGAAAAGGCAACAACAACAACAACAAGGGAGTCATTTACAAGCCGGCCATCAAGAAGGAGACTGAGGCCCATGCCTGAGGTCCCGGGAGCTCCCAGGCACGTCCAGGGAAGGACCTGGCTTCGGACGCTACCTACTTTGGCTCTCTGGACACGTGAAACACCTCACAGTGTTCTCTGGAGCCCAACCTGCAAACACCCCAGACCTCAGGGACCCTCTGGCGTGCCCCCTTGCCCTGGGACCACGGCCACACCCCAGTGTGATCTGTGGATGGGATATGCTCTCAGACCAAGAGGCAGGAACTCTGAGCTGCTTGCTGCATCCATCCGTGTGAGATCATGAGGGAGTCTGGATTCTGGACCACAAACCAAGTGATGGATGGAGGGTTGCCACTGGTTGGATGCTTCCATCCAGGGCTTTCCTGGGGGGTGCCTATGTGTCCTGGGAATTCTGCTCCTTCTCCATACTTTCAGACCAGAATGTGCACTCTCTGTTAGCTTTTGCTTTGGAAACTCAATTTCTTTCCTCAGGGGAGGGGTTGTCTCCCTCTGATTTCCTTCTGCCATGAAAAAAACCTTTAGCTTGACCTCACCTCACAACTCAGAGGGAAAAATTGAGGCAGGAAGGGTTGGAGAGAGAAAAAGAAAATGAGATATATGTTGTAATATGAGGGAGGGGTACCAAAAATAACCCCAGAATTTATTTATAAAAAACTGTGCACTTATTCTTATATGTTTAAACTTCAATCGCTTCCAAATTACTCTCCGTTTGATGCAATACACCTATCAAGGCACTTTTTTTTACTGCTCAAAGCAGTTTTTGAACTCATTGGTTTTGATACCTTTTAGGGCTTCTGCTGTTTTTTTTTTTTTTTTCTCTCCACCCTTTCCACATCAGCAAAATGTTTCCCTTTGAGGAATTTTTTCATCTAGGGAAACAAAAAAAGTCACTTGGAGCGAGATCAGGTGAATAGGGAAGGTGGGACATGGGGGTCATGCCGTTTTTGGCCAAAAACTGCTGTGTGGTGTGGGCGGGTGTGTTGTCATGGTAGAAAAACCAGGCACCTGTTTGCCACAACTTGGGATGCTTCTTCTGCAAATCATGACGCAACCTTCTCAGAACTTTCAGATAAAAATTTTGGTTGACCACTGGATCTGGAGGAACAAATTCCTCGTGTACTACAAGAGGCTTGCCCTCCAAAAGATAGTTCTGGGTTTTTTGGGGGTCCCCCTTGTGTGCTAGAGGCACTTTCACAGTCCTGTCCTTTGGGTCAGAGACACTGAATAGACCTTAGAGAAGGGCAGGTTCAAGTTCCATTTCTTAGTGGGGATGAGAAGGGCAAAAAGTGGGGGAGAGAGAATGAGAGGACATGGATGATCTCGAAGAATCTCTCACTTTGAAGTCAGAATTGGAATCACCTGGTGCTTATCATGCCATGATGTGAGAAGGACAGAATGACAGAATATTAAGCCCAAAGTCAACCTCCTGTCAGTGGGGTGGTTATGTTCCAGATACTACAGATTTTATAAATAATTTAGCTGCTCCTTGGAAGCGTGTTGTGCTCTCTCTCCTAGAGTAGGCGTGGTTCTGAGCGGGCCCAATCCGCTTTTGAGTCTGGAGGAAATAGGCCCGAAGCAAGAGGACTGTAGAGTTCCATCTCCTTTGGCCAAATTTCATTCCTGCCATGTCCTTGCCGCAGTGTCTCTAGAACTGGGGCTTACCTACTCCCTCTCTGAGGATGTTGAACTGCGGCTTAGTTAAGACATATTTCCCAGCTATAAAAGCAAGAAGCCACCTGTGTAGGAGCTGGCGCCATCATGGCGTTCAGAGGGCAGTAAGAATGGAGCGTTACTAAGATGCTCCTTGTCGCCTCCCTTGAGTGTCACAGCCGGTGTCTGAGAAGGCAAGGCTCCTTCGCGTCCCCCCCACCACCACGAGAGCCCCGTGGGGGTCACTTAGTTCCATGACGCAACAGGAGCCTCCACCACTAGCCCCTCCTTGCCAGCACCTTGTCGTTCACAGGAAACTTTCGGACTCAATCTCATTTTGACAGCATGGAATGTCGTCTTGAAGCTTAGGTTTCTTGGTAACAGACCTTTTTCCTTCTACTCCTCCCTCCCACTCTAAGAATTCTCTCTTCTCCACGATCACGACTTGCCATCATGATAGCAAGCCCTATGTCTTGGTGGCCTGTTTTGCTAGGCAAGGTTCCAAGCTACTTTATGGGGGCTTAGACGTGTGTGTGTGTGTGTGTGTGTGTGTGTGTGTGTGTGTGTGTGTGTGTGTGTGTGTGTGTGTACATGCATGCGCATGAGACCTCTGACAGCCTTGGAGCCTGGGGGCAGCCCAGCCTTGCCATTAGTATACCTGATGCATCATCAAATGACAGCAAGGACAACCCTCGTGACCCAGCAACATGAATTAGATGATTTCATGGACTTGGTCCAGAATTGTCAATCAGAGACCAACATACGGTTTCAGAGATTCAAAATCGGTCCATCTTTTATGGATGAGTTTTATGAGAGAACGTAGAGCTCACTCTTCCTGGCACAAGAGTAGTTCATAGCCGGGCTCGGTGGCTCAGCCTGTAATCCCGCGCCTTTGGGAGGCTGAGGTGAGTGGATTGCCTGAGCCCGCGGGTTCGAGACCCGCCTGGGCAGTGAGACCTCATCTCTACAATAAATCAAAAAATCAGCTGGGCGTGGTAGCATGCGCCTGTAATTCCGGCTACTTGGAAGGCTGAGGCGGAAGGATCGCCGGAGCCCAGCAGGCGAGGCTGCAGTGGCCGGGAGCGGCCACTTCACTCCAGTCTGGGTGACAGAGTGAGACTCCAACTCAGAAAAAAAAAAAATAAAAAAAAGA
>NW_007253418.1:447164-478485 GCF_000164805.1 Carlito syrichta
CCCCAACAAAAAAAAAAAAAAAAAAAAAAAAAGAGTAGTTCATATAAAGGGAGGCTTTTAGGGAGGTGCAAAACAGTGACATTTGTCCTCCCCTCTTCCTGCTCTGCCCAGCCCAGGCTCAGGCCCCGAGGGAGAGCTAGGGAGGCAGAGAGAATGCTCCAGAACAACACTGTCAGCGTCTTTGCCAATGCGTATGGGATTCTGAGGACCCAGCTTTGGAATTAGGAAACCTCTCTTCATATCCTCAGTCCTTCCATGGACACCAGCTGCCTCTGAAGGAGGGCAGTGCTGTGGTGTGTGCGGGTCTGCAGTGTGGCAGGGGCCTGGGCATGTGGAGCGCTGTGCTAAGCACATGGCAGGTGGTGACAGCTGGCCAGGGCAGGGCCGTGGGAAGCCGTAGCTTCTCTAGTCTTTCTTTGGCCTCTGACTAATGGGGGATCCCAAGTCTCTGTTCTGTTTTGTTCGTATCATCCGGTAGAAACAGCAGAAAACCTGTATCTATTTCTAGGATGCGCTGCATTGACCCTATTAATCCCGTTTCAGTTTCAGACCCTAAATACCTCTCTCCGAACCTCTCTGAAGGCCTCCTGACTGGGCCTGGGGAAGCACCGGGTCTGCAGCACCCCTTAGTACCTGTGCCTGGGACCGCAGGCCACTGTGCTAATGGTCTGTTAAACACTTGTATATTTACTGTAAGAATCATGACAATGAAGACACACTGTAAATACAAGAAATTATAAATAAACTCTTTTTCACGTCAGGAGGATTTTCCTGGAGGTGGGGCTAAAGCATGACTATTTGCAAGTCCTTTTGTAGACCCATTATGGTAGCTGTCACAACAAGTGATAATGTCATTTGCCTCCAGGTCTCAGAACCTGACTCCAAAGGAAAAACCACTGATAGACAGAATCACCTTACTGAGGATGGAGGTGGGTGGTGTGGGCGGCCGCGGTCACAGAGCGGAGCTGGGAAGTCTAGAGGAATTGGAGAAAGGCTCAGGAAGGGGGTGAGGGCTGAGCTGGGCCTTGAAGAATAAGTCAGATTTGAACAAACAGAAAAGGGACATGGATCTAGGGAACGGCCCCGATGTTGCTTCAGTCCTGAGAGTGTCGGACCTAGTAGGTGGACAGGACAGCTTCTCTTGACTGCCTGTTATCTTATTTTGCAACCTTTTTGCAAAACATGCTGTCGCCTTCCATACAATCTTTTGCTTAAAAACCCAGATTTCGCATTCTGGTTTGCTGGTCCTGTCAAGGTTACACATTGGCACCATCACTGTTTGTTTGAGTTATTTAGAAAAGCATCCCGATGTTCATTCGAATCACCCTGGGACAGAGACAGATCTCTATTGTTCACGGGCAATTTTGCTCCAGTCGGTGAGCAAAATATAGCAGCTGGAATAGAAGCATTGAAACCCTCTAAGCTCTGATGGTCTCTTCTGCTGGAACACAAGGTGTCATGGCCGCAGGCAGGCATGAAGACAGGAGAGCCAGAGTGGCCATGAAGCGCTCACTCCCTGGACCTGCTCCCATCCCCCTGGCTGGAGCGCTTCCTGGAGCAGGCAGTGAGCCCCTTTCATCTCTCTCCCCAGCCTTCCTCCACATTCCCTGACCCCACATTCATGCTTGGATGAGGAGGGCCACATGGTGGTGAGAGCCACAGGTTGGCAGAGGGAATGCATGTCCCTCCCTCAGTGTGACTTTAGCTCATCTAAATCTAGCCAAATGGACAGTCTAGAGCACACGAGCCAAGAGAAATGTAATAAAGTATAATGCAAGACACGTTCTAGTAGTCACACTGAAAAGAAAAGGTGAAAGAAACCAGTGACATTAATTTTGTCTTACTTAATCCGAGAGATCGAAAATACTATCAACATAGAATCAGTATTTTGATATGAGGTATTTTATTTTTTCTGTAGAAAGGCTTTTGAATCTGGAGTGTATCTTACACTGACAGCACACCTCAATTAAGATGCTACATTTTCTTTGTAAATATTTGATCTGTATTTAGATTTCAAAAACGTCAAGTTGAAAAAGCAGATTTGAATACTCGAGTTGCTCCAAACACACTTAAAAGTTGTTTTCCGAATAATGGAGTTCATCACCAGCTTTTCATTTTATGAAAATAAATTCAACGGAGTTCTCAGTTCAGCCACATCCCAAGTGCTCACCAGCCATGTGTGGCCGGTGGCCAACCTGTGGACTGCACAAGTATGGAGCGCTCGCCTCCTTCGAGATGCTCTTCGGGAGAGCTAAACTGAGAGAACCTTCGCACAAAAATCAGTCCTGGATTTGGCAGAAAGACTTCGGGGGTGAGGGGTGGGGGATGGGAGGCAGAGGATGGGGGATGTCAGGGAGGGGGACAACAAGGCAAAAGGAAACAGGCCAAAATGAGCAGAGCCGCCAGTGGCAGACGGGCTCCTCCTCTCCCCACTTCTCGGCCTCGCTGTTGGGAACAGAAGGGGCCTCAGCCCTTCCAGCTCAGGACATGCCCCAAGAGTGTCCGGGGGTGACTCAGGCCTGGGGTGTCCCTGTGCTTTTGGCAGCAGCAAAAGGTTCTCACTGCAGGCCCCTGGCCAGGTGCTAAGTGCAACATAGACACATACGCACACACATGGATACACACATGCCTCCAATCACAGAGCCCCAGTGTTCTTGCCCTCCAGGTGTATTCCTTTTGCTGGAGGCAGCCAGCCTGCAGGGATGAAGTTCTAGCAAAGTCCACACTCCCAAAGTTTGAGCCACTTGAATTATTAGCTTTGTCCCGCTTCAAGTTGCAAGCAGTGGCCTTCCTCCTGGGGGTGGAGCTGAGCTCTGAATCCCGCCTACTGGCAGAGCCGCGACCTCCGGGGCCACCAGCAGGGTAGTGGAGGCTTGGCCTGTCAGTCGCCTGGCATAGGGTCTTCTGGCTTGGATTCAGCAGAGTGTGGGGGAAGGGGCCAGGCCCAGACAAGGCTGCAGAGGGAGGCCCTGGACCCTGCTCGTGCCCCTTCGTGATAGAGTGACTGGGGAGAGATAAGGGCCGAAGTACTTTGTTGGACTGATTAATTCACCCTAAGAAATCCCTGCAACCAGGCCAGCATGTCAGGACAACTGCAGGTCAGGAGGGGATTTGGCGGTCACCGGCACCCATGTGCACTGAACAGTTCCAGTGCACCTGCACTCCACCATGCACAAGTCGGGGACAACTTGGCATTGCCCCTTTGGTCAAGCAAGAAACAAGGGCTGCCTCCTGATAAGCCAGGCTCACAGAGCTCCCACAGCGCTAGTGTCTTCTGTGACAGCGCTAGGGCCACCGCCACGGCTCCAGTGACATGGAAACACCCAGCCATGGAGTTCACTGTGCTTATTCCCATCATGCAGTAACCTCATTAAATCCCACAGGCTAAAGGCACTCGGCGCATTCGTGCCAATGATTTCCAGAAAGTCAACCACAACCTCCTGCCTCCGATCTGCTTGGTAGCATTAACCCCTGGCCTCTGCTCGGGTGAAGTCTGACAGAGGATTGTCCGCTGCTGCTGGGCCGAGTCTCAGCTCCTGAGAGGTTACCCTCACTTCTTAACTCAGGAAGCCACATTCTCAAGGCCACGTTCACCGAACATCCCCTTTTCCTCAGACTGAGCAGCAGAGAAGGAATAAACACGCATACTCACAAGCACACACACACTATGGTGTGTCTCTCTACATAATGTGTGTATTTATAGTGACTATATATACACACACAGTCATGCATCACTTGCAACGGGGGTACATTCCGAGAAATGGGTCACTAGGTGATGTTGTCATGGCGTGGACACCATACAATGTACTTACACTCACTAGACAGCATAGCCTGCTACACACCTAGGCTGTGTGGTCTAGCCTATCGCTCCTAGGCTACAAATCTGTACAGTGTGCTATTGTACTGGATACCACAGGCAAGTATAACATAATGGCAAGTATTTGTGTATCTAAATACAGAAAAGATAGAGGAAAAGCCGGATTCAGTGGCTCAGCCTGTAATCCCGCACTTTGGGAGGCTGAGGTGAGTGGATTGCCTGAGCCCGCAGGTTCGAGACCTGCCCAGGCAACTTGTCGAGATCTCATTTCTACAATAAATCAAAATTAGCTGGGTGTGGTAGTGTGCGCCTGTAGTTCTAGTTACTCGGAAGGCTGAGGCGGAAGGATCGCCGGAGCCCAGCAGGTCAAGGTTGTGATGGCTGCAAGCATGCTACTACGCTCCAGCCTGGGCAACAGAGTGAGACTCCCACTCACAAAAAAATAATAATAATAAATAAAAAAATTGGCCAGGTGTGGTGGCATGCACCTGTGTTTCCAGCTACTTAGAAGGCTGAAGCAGAAGGATCATCTGAACCCAGCAGGTTGAGGCTGCGGTGGCTGGGAGCGTGCCACTGTACTCCAGCCTGGATGACAAAGAGAGAGAGACTCCTCTCAAAAAAAAAAGGTAAATGAAACATCTGTACCAGACACTTAGTAGTGGAGCCTGCAGGACTGGAGTTGCTCTTGGGGAGTCAGCGAGTGAGTAGTAAGTGGATGTGAAGGCCTGGGACATCACTGTAGACGCTATAAACTGGACACTTAGGCTACACTTAGGCTTCAATAGTAAGTTAGCCTTAGCTTACGAAAAATTTTTTACTTTATAAACTTTTACATTTATTTAAACTTTTGAACTCTTACCGTAACACTTAGCTTTAAACACAAACATGTTATAGCTGTACAAATTTTTTTTTTTTTGAGTCAGGAGTCAGCATCTCACTCTGTCACCCAGGCTGGAGTGCAGAGGCATGATCACGGGTCACCATAGCCCTGACCTTCTGGGCTCAGGCAATCCTTCCACCTCAGCCTCCTGAGTAGCTGGGATTACAGGTGTGAGCCACCATGCCCAGCTAATTTTTAAAAAATTTTTGTAGAGACTAAACATCTTGCTATGTTGCCAAGGTTGGTCTTGAACTCCTGGACTCAAGCAATCCTCCCACCTCAGCCTCCCAAAATGCTGAGATTACAGGTATGAGACACTGTATCTGGCTAACAGTTACTTTTTATAAGCAGGAATACACTTTAAAATACTGGTAAAAGGTATAGTATAGTAAATACATAAACTAGTGACACAGTCGTTTATTGTCACTATGTACTACTTTTCTACAACGGGCAGTGCAGTAGGTTTGTTTACATCACCACAAATGCGAAATGTGATATGCTACAACTTTACAATGGCTGTGATGTAACTGGACAACCAGATGTTAGGAATTTTTTAGCCCCATTAAAATCTCATAGTATCATCATCTTATATATAACTGAGATGCTGTTATACAACTCATATTCTATTTAATATGAAAAATTATAGGCCAGGCGCAATGGCTCTCACCAGTAATCCCAGCACTTGGGGAGATGGAGGTGAGAGAATGGCCTGAGCCCAGGGGTTCGAGACCAGCCTGGGCAACTTGGTGAGACCTTGTCTATACAGTGATTAAAAAAATTAAGCCAGGCTCAGTGGCTCAGCCTGTAATCCCGCACTTTGGGAGGCTGAGATGAGTGGATTGCCTGAGCCCACGGGTTTGAGACCCACCTGGGCAACTTGGCGAGACCTCATCTCTACAACAAATCAAAAAATTAGCCGGGCATGGTAGTGCGCCCCTGTAGTTCCAGCTACTTGGAAGGCTGAGGCAGAAGGCTCGCCGGAGCCCAGCAGGTGGAGGCTGCGGTGGCCGTACTGGAGCGGCCACTGCACTCCAGTCTGGGTGACAGAGTAAGACTCCTACTCAAAAAAATAAAAAAAGTAGCCAGGCATGGTGGTGTGCACCTGTAGTTCCAGTTACTTGGAAGGCTGAGACTGAGGAATCGCCGGAGCCCAGCAGGTTGAGGCTGCGGTGGCCGGGAGCGTGCCATGGGTGACAGAGTGAGACTCCAACTCAAAAGAAAAAAAGTAGAAAAAAGAAAAGTCAGAAAAAACACAACCTAAACAATGGTTACAGAAAGCAGATCAGTGGTTGTCTGGGGATGAGGTGAGGAGGTGATTACAAAAGTATGTAGGAAATGGTTCCGATGACAGGAATGTTCATTATCTTGATTGTGGTGTTTTCTCCACATATGTCAAAACTGTTTAAATTTTACACTTTCAATATGTGCCATTTATCTTATATCAATTATACCTCAATAAATCTGTAAAAACAGGAAGGAAGGAAGCAAGGAAGGAAAGAAGGAAGGAAAAGAAAGGAAAGCACCCTAACCCACACATAGCCAAGTGACACTGGGTCCCACCCTGGCATTTCCACCGCGAGTTTTTCACCTTCTGGCCCAGTTAAGGGGGAAGGGCTTAACCAGGGCTGGTATAACTCTTCCCTTGGACTCGCCCTGTGGCTGGGAGCCCAGGAAGGAGCGTGATCTCTATCTGTGTCGCTGGCTATGCCCACTCAACATTGTAAGTCAAAGTCATTATTTCTGCTTGAATTCACTCACTTCAAATATTAACTTTTAATTACCAGAAATGAAGACAACACACACAGGGCCATGGGTTCAAGGGCAGACTGAGACCAAGAGCAACTCTGCTGGAGATGACGTAGTCAACCGGTCTTTTCTGGAAGAAGCAAAGACCTTTCTGGTGAGGAAGGTAACATAACCAGTTAGTTCATCTGCTGAAACTAGTTTCCCAAGCTACTGAGATATCCAACAGATCTCATGTGTCTTAGTGTCTCCTCAGTCACCCAACACATGGCCATCTGAAGAGTGTTCCTGACCATGGTACATTCTTTCCATGGAGGACCACGTGGACACTAATAGCACTGCTTAGGAGCTTAAGGACTTACCATTCCTTAAGGACTTACCATTCACCACCAGAGAAAATGTGGATAAATCTCCCTCCTATTACTCAAAGTAATTTCCAACTGCCTTTCTTTCTCATACTTCCTCATTTAAAGCAAAGATTTAATCAACAACTACTGCCTGCCCACAGGTTAAGAATTGGGTATTCAAGTACAGTTTAGACAGAGTCTCTGACTGTGTTCATTGAGCTCACAGTCACGTGTGGGGAGAGAAACAAAGAACACGAACCATAATATGTAGAAGGGTAGCATGGACCGGATGCCTTGTGTCCATCAGCAGAAGAACGGCTGAACAAAGTGTAGTATGTTCATAAAATGGAATTCTATTCCACAATAAAAAGTTGCAAATTATTGATATACACAAAAATATGGAGGCTATCTCAGAAAGTTATGTTGAATAAAAGAAGCCAGACACAAAAGAATACATTTTGTGCCGAGCACATTGGTTCATACCTGTAATCCCAACACCTTGGGAGTCCGAGGCAGGAAGATGCTTGAGCCCAGGAGCTGAAGACCAGCTTAGGCAACATGATGAGACATGTCTACAGAAAATAATAATAATAAAAAAAACTAGCTGGGTACGGTAGCATGCACCTGTAGTCCCAGCCACTCAGGAGGCTGAGGTGGAAGGATCACGTGAGTCCAGGAGGTTGAAGCTGCAGTGAGCCATGATCATGCCACTGCACTTCAGCCTGGGCAACAAAGCGAGACCCCGATTAAAAGAAAAAGAAAAAAAGAAAGATAAGTGACACAAATTTACAGAAGTGGGAACCAGAAGATGCCTCCACGGAAGGTGTGGATGAACTGAAAGGGAGGAGCACAGGGAACCACTGGGGAGAAGAAGTATTCTATATCTTGACTGGGGTGGTGGCTACACAGTTGCACACATTTGTCAAAACTCACCCAACTGCATACTTTGAATCTGTGCATTGTGTTATATGTAAATTATTCTTTGATTTTTTACAAAATGCAAGAGATTACAGTGATAAATCTATTTCTGGGTCTGATTAATCAGAAAAGACGTCACAAAGGACATCTGAGTAGGGTTTTTTTTTTTGAGTTGGAGTCTCACTCTGTTGCCCAGGCTGGAGGGCAGTGGCATGCTCCCAGCCACTGCAGCCTTGATCTGCTGGGCTCAGGTGATCCTTCCGCCTCAGCCTTCCAAGTAGCTGGAACTACAGGCATGCGCCATCGTGCCTGGGTAGTTTTTTGATTTATTGTAGAGATGAGGTCCCGCCAAGTTGCACAGGCAGTCCTCCCTCCTCGGCTTCTCAAAGTGCTGAGATTATAGGCGTGAGCCACCGCACATGTGTATATTATTGATATATACAAAAACATGAAGGATATCTCAGAAAATTATGTTGAGTAAAAGAAGCCAGACACAAAAAAATACATTTTGTGCCAACACCTTGGGAGTCCGAGGCAGGAGGATTGCTTGAGCCCAGGAGCTCAAGACCAGCTTAGGCAACATGTTGAGACCTCATCTCTACAGAAAATTAAAAACAAAAAACAAAAAACTAGCTGGGTACGGTAGTGTGCACCTGTAGTCCCAGCCACTCAGGAGGCTGAGGTGAAAGGATCATATGAGCCCAGGAGGTTGAAGCTCCAGTGAGCCATGATCATGCCACTGCACTTCAGCCTGGGCAACAAAGTGACACCCTAAGGGGAAAAAAAAAAAAGACAAGTGACACAAATTTATAGAATCCGGTCTCTGAGTAGGATCTTGAAGGAATAGGGTGTTTTCTGGTTGGAGCTAAAAACAAGAACAAAAATGTGGAGGTATGAGACTCCTCAGTGCATCTTTTTATTTATTTTTTGTTTTTTTGAGTTGGACGCTCACTCTGTCGCCCAGTCTGGAGTGCAGTGGCACGCTTATGGCCACCGCAGCCTTGACCTGCTGGGCTCAGGCAATCCTTCCACTTCAACCTTTCGAGTAGCTGGAATTATAGGTGCACGCAACCATGCCGGCTTAACTTTTGATTTATTGTAGAGACGAGGTCTCACCAAGTTGCCCAGGCTGGTCTCGAACCCTGGGCTCGGATAACCCTCTTGCCTCCGCCTCCCAAAGTGCTGGGATTGCCGGCATGAGCCACCATGCCCGGCTCCTCACAGTAGAGGAGGCCTCAGGGGTATGCTTGAGAATGTCCAGGAAGGAAGGGTAGGAATGGTGGGAAGCAGAAAAAAGTGGTTGGGATCAAATTGTAAGATACCTTGAGCAATATGAGGGGATCCCCCCCCAAAATCGGAATTTCTTGGGGGGGGCTTGTAGTACAGCTTTCCCCTGCTAAGTAAGTGTTCTAGGAACCCATCGGCATCAGTGTACCAGGTGGTATTTTTGGGAAAGGCTGTATTTGGCTTCAGTGAATTTTGGGGGGGACTCAACACGCTTGCCCACTTCATGATGGGCGATTTATGAGTGCACTTGCCCACACTGTGCAGAGTGCTCACCCTCCCGATTCACCCAATCTCGCTTCAAGCAACTTTTTTTTTATTCCCCCGATGAAAAAAGTCCTCAAAGGGAAATATTTTGCAGTTGTGGAAGAGGTGAAACAAACGGGCAGAAGCACTAAAAGGCACTGAAATTGAGTTCAAAAAACTGTTTTGAGCAGTGGAAAAAGCATCTTAACAGGTGTATTGCATCAAGAGGAGAAGACTTTGAAGGTGACTAAAGTTTAAACATGTAAGAATGAATACACAATTTTTAATGAATAAATTCCAGCTCTTTGGGGGTTCCCCCATCATATACACTTTCTACCAAGGGCGATTAGAAACCACAGATGTAGCCGGACTCAGTGGCACTTTGGGAGGCTGAGGTGAGTGGACTGCCTGAGCCCGCGGGCTCGAGACTTGCCTGGGCAACTTGGCGAGAACTCATCTCTACAATAAATCAAAAAATTATCCGGGCATGGTAGCGCGCGCCTGTAGTTCAAGCTATTGGAAGGCTGAGGTGGAAGGATCGCCGGAGCCCAGCAGGTCGAGGCTGTGGTGGCCGGGAGCGGCCACTGCACTCCAGTCTGGGCAACAGAGTGAGACTCCAACTCAAAAAAAAAAAAAAAAAAAAAATCACGGATGTGATTGGATTATGGCTTTGTCCAATTCCATAAATAACTCATGTCTATTTTGGAAAATACAAATAACTAAATTGTATATAAAACAAAAAGTCCTCCATCGTCCTGACTTCCCATATAGCCATTGCTAACAACATGTTTTATCTTTACAGACTTACATGTATATTTTTTATACTCATGTTCCTAACAGAAGGATAGGATTCTATATGTGCTATAAGGACTGGGATCGTGCCTGTTTTCGCTGTTGCACCTTCAGCATCTAGCACAATGTTTGGCATAGGAAATATCTGTTGAATGAAGTTTGGCCTATGCTTGCTTTTGTTTTCTGCCATATTCTGGATCTCCTCACTCTCTTCAATGGCTGTACCATGTTCTTTGATGCAAATTCGGTACTGTTATAAGACTATTACAAGATCCACGTGCACTTGGATGTATTTCTACATAAATTCCTAGAAAAAGAACTGCTGGTTCAAAATATGCACATCTCAAAATGGTAAAAATAGAAGATTTTGCTAAATTACCACCCAAAAGAGTTCTACTAATTTGCTTTCTCACAATATTGTTTCTACCAGATGCTCAAAATCCATGCTATTATCAATCTTTGACAATGTTATAGTCCAAAAATTATTTGTTTGCTTTTCTTTTATTAGTCATTCAACATTTTGTCTTATGTTTACTATTTGCATTTTTTCTGTGAATTATCTATTTATGTCCTTTGATCACCTTTTTTAAAAAAGTATCATTTATCCTTTCTTGATTATGGAAGCTTTTTATATGTTAAAGGTGACGATCCTCCGTAGTATATGTCAAAAATATTTCTCCTCATCATCCTTGTATACAGTGTCTTTTGCAGGAAGTTTCAAGTTTATGTAGTTAAATCTGTTCGTTTTTCCCCTTTGTGGCTTATACCCTCAGCGTAATGCTGAGAAAGACTCTCTTCACCTTAAGACTATAAAACTATTCTCATTTTCAAAAACTGTTTTATCATATTATTTTTTTACATTTGACCCTTTAATATGTTTGGGTGAGTGAAAGTGAGGTAAAGACCTAGCTTTACTTTTTTTCCCAAACATAAACAAACAATCAAATGGGTCCACCTATTGAATAGCTTGATCTTTTCCCACTGGTTTAAAGTGAAAGTTTTATTGTATATCAAATTCCCATATACATCTGGGGTTGTTCTGAAACTCTATTCATGTCCGTTATTGTAGATTTGTGGTATATATTGGTGTCTAGTAGGGTAAATAGAAATACTTTATATATGCTTTATTCTCTGAGAGTAGCATTGTTATCAATCCAACCTAGATCAAGTAACTTAACCAACAGGGCACAAGATTATTTATCACTTTGATATAAATTATCAAAAAATTTAAATAGTGACATACTAGGTATTCTATCATTGTGTGTGCACAGGCGTTTGATATGGAGAGTCACCATTTCACTCTTTTGTTATTACAGAACAAAATGTTATGAGTATAATGATGATTCTATGTTAATTGCCTATAAACATGTACACTTTTACAATTTTTTCTCTATGTTTATGATTACATTTACTGAGATTTAATTTATTTTGATTATTTTATTATAATAGAGGTAGGGTCTTACTGTGTTGCCCGGGCTGGTTTTGAACTCCTAGCCTCAAACGATCCTCCCACTTTGGCCTCCCAATGGGACAGGATTACAGGTGTCAGTCACTACACCCGGCCTACTGATATTTAATTTTATATTTGTTGAATTTAAAAACCATTTGGGTTTTTAATAGAAATATCACATTTATAGTTCATTTTTATTGTATTTTTAAAAAGTATTTATCTGTGATTAAAATTTTTCAGTGGTTCTTTTAGTATAGTTTGAGAAAGAAAACTAGTTCTAGAAATCCAACCAGTTTCAACTTCCAATTGTTTGCTGCTAGTATATAGAAGCATGATTCATTTTTGTGTGTTGACCTTGCATCTTATGACCTTGCTAAATTCAATAATTAGTTCTAGTAGCCTTTTCTTAGAATTTTCTAACCAGACGATCATATCACTGGCAAATAAAGACAGTTATACTTCTTTCTATTTGTATAACTTTTATTTCTTTTGTTTGCCTTTTTGCTCTGGCTAGGACCTCCGCTATAATGCTGAATAAAAGTGGTGAGAGTAAATCGGGCTCGGTGGCTCAGCCTGTAATCCCACGCCTTTGGGAGGCTGAGGTGAGTGGATTACCTGAGCCCACGGGTTCGAGACCCACCTGGGCAGCGAGACCTCATCTCTACAATAAATCTAAAAATCAGCCAGGCGTGGTAGCGCGTGCCTGTAATTCCAGCTACTCGGAAGGCTGAGGCGGAAGGATCGCTGGAGCCCAGCAGGCGAGGCTGTGGTGGTCGGGAGCGGCCACTGCACTCCAGTCTGGGCGACCGAGTGAGACTCCAACTCAAAAAAAAAAAAAAAAAAAGTGGTGAGAGTACACATCCTTACCTTGTTTCTGATCCAAGTGGAAAAAACATTCAGTTTTTCATCATTAAATATGAACTTAGTTGTAGAATTTATATGGATGCTCCCTTTTCAGGTTAGAGGAATTCCTTTCCATGGTATTCTTGGTTTTGCAGAGAATTTTTAACCAGAAATGGATATTAGTTTTTGTCAAAAACTTTTTCTGTATCTACTGATATGATTACTTGTTTTAGTCTGTTAATATGATCAACTGATATTTGTATGGTAAATCAATTTTGTGTTATTTGGATAAATTCCAGTAGGTGATGTGAAGATCCCCAGGAGATGCTATAAACTACAGATAGCATCAAACTTTATATATGCTGGTTTTTTCCTCATACATACATATATACCTTGCATAAAGTTTAATGCATCAATTAGGCACAATAAGAGATTAATAACCAGAAATAGAACAATTATAGCATACTGTAGTAAAAGTGATATGAATGTCTCTCGCTCTCTCTCAAAATATCTTAGTGTCTTGAACTTGCCTTCTTGTGATGATGTGAGATGATAAAATTTGGACTGCAGTTGACCACAGGTAACAAATCATGAAAAGTGAAACCACAGATAAGGAAGGGAGACTATCATACTGTACTTTTTTGTACTGCTAGATTTAATTTGCTAAAATATTGCAGACTTTTGCATCTATGCTTATGATAGATATTGGTCTATAGTTTTTTGCTGCTTTTTTCTTATAATATCTTTGGTTTTTTTATCAAGGCAATGCTGGCTCATGGAAGGAATTAGAAAGTGTGCCATTCTTCTATTTTCTAGAAGAGTTTGTGTAGAATTGGTATTATTTCCTTTTTTCTTTTCTCTTTTAAAAAATGTTTGTAAAATTATCCGGTGAAGCTTCTAGGAGTGTTCTTTATAAAACTACAAACTCAATTTCTTTAATAGATACAGGGGATGTCTAGTTAGCTCTAACACGTGAAGAGCCTGGAAGTCATCACTTCCATCCTTACCGCAAGAAAAAGCGAAACACATGGAAGATCAACTACAAACTCATCAGAAGACTGAGGTCTCAGGGTGAAACGCCACCTCAAAATTTGGAGAGAGAGGTGAATCCAGAGTCATAGCCAAGAGTTGCTCACCTGGAACAGAAGCTGCTAGAGCTACACACTGGCAGGAACACTTAAATGCTAATTTTGACAAATTGCTGGAGTCTGAGTATGGACTAGTATAAGAGTGAGAAAGTGTCATCACTGTAAAAGACATCCAGAGTGTTCACCACAACAAAGACCTCTCTCCAAGGAAGAAGGCTTTACCAAAACCTCATCCCACCTGGGAAAAGTACATTCTCCCTCTCCAGCCCCTTCTAGCCTTCCTGTCTCATCTGATGGGGGGATGAGGGTGGGAGAGTTGGTGGTGGTGCGGGTTGGGGGGAGCTAGAAGACAGCCCCGGGATTCAGGCTCATGAAAAAGCTGAGATTTAATTTTAAGATGACAGGTCGTGTCCCCTTCTGCCATCCATCTTACTACCACGTCAACACGCTCCAGTGTAAGATCAGTGGACTCCTAACTTTCTTTAACTTTCTTTAAACAGGAGCACTTAGGGAAGCCCATGCTTATGAGGGGATACAGAAACAAGACTACTCAAGGAATTGAAGCCTCTGGCACCTACAACCACAGCCAAGCATCAAACACAAGCCAATTCCCATGCTGATTAACACAAAGCATATATCAAAGGCTTTTAAATTCAGTTTTGAGTGCACAGTGTGTGAGTCCAGCTTTCAACAAATAATTAGAAGCCATTTAAGAGGCAAGGAGAAGCAAAGTCTGAAAGGGATACAGGGATATTCAGATTTTCTAATTCTTGCATGAGTTTTTTCCTTGAGAAATTTGTCCACCTCATCTAAGTTTTAAATTTTATTGACATCAATTTGTCCATAATAGTCTCTTATGATTGATTTAATAATGTAGGATCTGTAGTGATGTTTCCTCTCATTACCGATAAGTGTGTCTTCTCTCTTTTTTTCCTTACCAGTCTGGCCAGAGCTTTGCCAACGTTTA
The DNA here is from genome assembly GCF_000164805.1 of Carlito syrichta. Taxonomy (NCBI): domain Eukaryota; kingdom Metazoa; phylum Chordata; class Mammalia; order Primates; family Tarsiidae; genus Carlito; species Carlito syrichta. The sequence continues at coordinate 461,540 of NW_007253418.1, forward strand.
TTTTATTCATTTTATTTTTGAGTCAGGGTCTCACTCTGTCACCCAGGTTAGAGCATGGTGGCACAATCACAGCTCACTACAGTCTCCACCTCCTGGGCTCAGGTGATCCTTTCACCTCAGCCTTCTGAGTAGTTGGGGCTACAGGCACACACTACCATGCCTGGCTACTTTTTTGACTTTTTATAGAGACAGGGTTTTGCCATGTTGCCTAGGCTGGCCTCGAACTCCTGGGCCAAGCAATCCTCCTGCCTCGGTCTCCCAAAGTGTTGGGATTACGGCATAAGCCACTTTGCCCAGCCTACCAATTTTACTGATTTTCTCAAAGAACCAGATTTGTTTTCATTTTCTCTATTGTTTTACAGCTATTACTTCCACGTCTGCTCTTTGCTATTTCCTTACTTTAACTTTAGTTTACTCTCCTTTTTCTAGTCTTTTAAGTGGAAGCATAGGTCTCTAATTTTGAACATTTTAACTTATTAGGCATTTACTGCTAAAACTTTCTCTCACTATTCTGGCCTAAGGGACTTACTTTGCTTTGGCAACTATCACCCCCCCATCATCAGTTTTTTCCCTTTCTACACAATCATTCTCATCTTTACACAAGCCTGCTGTTACAAGGTACATCATAAGGGGGGAAAGAAAGGAAAAGCACCCTCTCTTGCCTCTACATCCTCCTCTAGCTATCATTCCACTCCTCTACAACATCTATGCTCTACATGCTGTGTCTAGGTCTTCATCTCACATGCTCCATAATCTGCTCCATTGAAGTGTTTGCCCTTACCACTACCCTGTAATTGTTTTTTATCAAGGTCACCAGTAAGTTCCCTCTCTCCATATGCAACCACCAACTTTCTCTCCTCTTACTCATGACCCTGACTCTCAGGCTACCCCACCCCCCCAGGTTGCCTTCCTTCCTCACTGGCTACTCCTTCTTCCCTTTCTGACCACTCAATGGGCATGCCCCACAGTTCAGCCTCAGCCATCACCTTTTCTTCTTGATCTATACCCACTACTGCCCAGGTGCTGTATATGCACCCATAAAATTGTAGCACCATCTTTTGTATTCAAGTTTCTATCACTACATAATTTGGAGTGCATTTTGTAGTTGCTTCAAAATAATACTTGTGGCTGGGCATGGTGGCTCAAGACTGTAATACCAGCACTTTGGGATGTGGAGGCAAGAGGACTACCTGAGCCCATGGGTTCGAGACCAGCCGGGGCAACTTGGTGAGACCTCATCTCTACAATAAATCAAAAAAATAGCCAGGTGAGGTGACGTGCGCTGTGGTTCCAGCTACTTGGAAGGCTGAAGCAGAAAGATCCCCTGAGCCCAGCAGGTTGAGCTGCAGTGGCCATTAAGTGTGCCACTGTACTCCAGCCTGGGTGACAGAGTGAGACTCCTACTCCAAAAAAAAAAAAAAAAAAGATACCTCAAAGAACTTCTCTACACCAAATTCTTTCTGAACACACAAACATGAAATAGGCCTTATGAATTTTAAGTCAAATAAAGAATTTTTCTTTGAAAGAAGTTTCAGAACTGATTAATCATAAACAACAGAATGTATAGCCAAGTTTTATAAGTGCCAAAAACTGTAGTAACAGATACTAAAGAATATGCTATTCCAAAGAAGAGGAAACATGGGAAATGAGTAGTGCCAAACCATCTTTTTACTGTCCACTGAAAAGCACAGATCTGGAAGGAGTCTATTGCATTGTATAGTGAATGCAGTGTCTAACAGTGCCAGTATATATGCCATTATTGTATAGCTTATATAAAATGTTACATATTTTACATAGAGATAGTACCTACCTCTTTGAAACACTAAAATTTAATAGAATGAAGTCTCTCATTAAATACGAATCATAAACAATGCAATCATAAACAAAATGTTCTAAGAAAAGCACTATAAGCTTCTTTTGTGTGATACCTGGAGTAATGGTGAGGCTAACACAAAGCCAACACCCTCAGGAAGCTCTTCCCAGGAAACAGGCTGACGATGCCTGCAACAGGTGTCACCCTGGCACTCAGCTAGTGTCACCTTCGGGCCCACACTGACTGGCTAATGCCTGTTCTGGGGCTGAGCTGGGGCAAGCAGGAAGAGTCCCAGGTAGGGGGAAGAGTTCATCTCACGGACTTACGCTGCATCCACCCTATGGATGCGACACCTGGCATTTCTGGTGTGACTCTGCCTCCCTCAGCAAACACTGAAACGTGATCATGGACAAAAATGCCACTCATTTGTAAGCGCTGGCGTGAATTCACATCATTCCAAATTCCGTTCCTGGATGCCGCTGACATGAACTGACATCTTTGCAAATTCTGTTTCTGAATGCTGCAGCGTTGTCATATGTATGTGTTACTCAGTTTTGTTTGAAAATGAATAGTGAGCCATGGAGAAAGTTAATGGCGATAATGATCTGCTATCGACTGGACAATGCTGTTATTAATTTACGTGGTTGTTAAATATTGCAAGTTGGTCATGATGTTGTTGTGATCAGTGTCATATAACGCTAGGCTGGAGTGCCGTGGCAGTATCATGGCCATCACAGCCTCAACCTGCAGGGCTCAGGCAGTCTTTCCGCCTCAGCCTTCCAAGTAGCTGCAAGTACAAGAGTGGACCGCCACACCTGGCTAATTTTTTGATTTATTATAGAGACGAGGTCTCGCCAGTTTCCTCAGGTTGGTCTTGAACCCCTGGGCTCAGGCAAACCTCTCGCCTTGGCCTCCCAAAGTGCTGGGATGACAGGCGTGAGCCACTGTGCTCAGCCAGGATGCATTGATATTGATAAGGGTCTGGTTTCTCGAATAAGGTTCTGTTCTCTGGAATGATGTGCAGTTAGCCCAAAACATTGGCCACATCAAAAGAGCATGAGACTTGGCGGTTTAAAAATGTACTTTCAATTTTACACTATACCATTTGGTGAAAGTGCTGTTTAGTATCACAGGAGTACATGGAAGTGTCAACACCACCTTTGGTTTGTTTTCCACATGCTTCTGGTTACAATCTACCAGCTCCAGTGATGCCTATCCTAGCTCATATCACCCAGCCCCCTGCAGAGGTGCAGAGATAAATCAACGAGCATCACCTCAGCTGGCCCAAGAACCAGCACTCAGATGGTGAACACTGCAGCCAACAACCTTGGGGCAGGACACGTGAAAAGCTCTAAAAAGGAGAAAGACTAAAAGGTGCTGCAAAAAAATTCTCGATTTTAGAGTAGCTTCCCAAGAAAGTCGGAAAGTCATTGCTTTTCAAGAAAGGGAATCTATTCTCAAAAAACGATGTAATGCCTCAAAATGCAAAACCTAGAATGGAAAAACTTCAGAAAAATACAGCCCATTCATCAATATCTTACTTCAGCCAAGTGATCATAGTGAGTGAGTGTGATGTGTTACTGCATTTAGAAGCACAGCTTACCATACTCTCCTAAGATGGTCCTAGTACAAGAAAATAGTCCACAGAGGTGATAGCCCTTGAGCCTGCTGTGACTTCGGAACTTAAAAAGACAAAGGCCACCCAGGATTTGACATTCATTTATGGACTTGTTCAGCATGAGCCGAGTGACGGACGAGACAGTTAAATGCCAGATTCTCATTCATGTATGGTGTCCCAGGAAGCTCCTGTGTGGACACCAACCCCACGGCTCTCAGCCTGACTGCACATCAGAATCATTCAGGAAGCTTGGGGAAGTTGCCAAATGTCCAGGTCAATTAGGCCTGAAGGGTGGAGCCCAGACAAAGTATTGTCTTCCCTGGTGATTCTAACGTGCAGCCAGGACACACCACGGAGGCAGCCCTTGGGAGAGATGACACGGGAAATCCATGCAAATGGGACTCGTATCTAGATAGTTTTGTCTTTTCTCGATTCCACCAGAAAAGGGGATTTTTAGAAAAAGGCACAGCTGTGCTTCTTCCAAAGTCGCCATCTGCAGTATGGGAAGTGCTGGCCTGCAGGGGTCATCTGGAGCGCTGGCTGAAAAGGAGAAAGTCCTTGTCTCGGCAGAGGAGGCAGAGTTTCAGGCTCCGGCGGCTGCCTCCAGCGACGAAAAATGCCCAGGTGCCCATGAGCGCCATGATGGTGTATGCCGACACCAGGTTTATCACATAGTGAGGACTTAGGAAGGTCTGCAGAGGAAAAACAAATCAGCCTGGGTAATAACAGCAAGCTATAGAGCATGTAGTATAATAACTAAAGATAAAAGAAAATATGGAACACTTTCAATAGCCAGGTGTGTTTCATCAGACATATGATGCATGTCGTAAGTTACGGACCCAAGAAAGGCACATGAAACTAAGTCAACAGACACTGGCCTGTGGGTCCCATGCTTTGATGTACTCAGATGGCAACCCTGCAAGGTAGTCATTAGGCAGAGCCTAATGGAATACCCAGTAGAAGACATATTGTATAACTGAAGCCCAGTTTGTATTGATTTCTATATTAATTAAACGGGCTCTTAGAATTTGTAAGACTGAGACTAGTCCACATGACTTTAATATGAGTCCTTAGTATTCAAGGAAATGTGAGGGAGTAGAGTTTCTTTTTCAGCTGCACAATTGCTGTGGGTTCCAAAAGTTTATTCAATTAAGAGACACTGGTGGAATGCTAAGAGGTACATATTATGCAATGGGGAAGGCCGAAGTCTCTACTCTAATGGAGTTTATATACTAGTGAGGGAGGCAGCAATGAATGAAGAAACAGATTTGTTAATTACAAGTTGAGATGGATGTTAGGACAACATAATTGTAATTGTGATGATGCCAGGAGAGGTTAAAAACAAGGCGCTCTCTCCTTGGAGTGGTCAAGGAAGGCCCTAGGAAAGTGGCATTTAAACTGACACATACAGGAGGGGTAATGCCAACGCTGTGTAGACCAGGGGAAGGAACCAAAGGAGGGCAAGGGGCTCATGCAGTTGAGAACCTGAGACAGTCAACATTAATGTTCAGGGATGGAGAGAGCCACACCCAGGACAAGACTGGAGAGGAGGGCCGCGTTTTGCTAAGGAATGTGGATCCAGACCCCAATGTGATGCCAGCTTATAAGGGGCTTTTAGGCAGGGGCTGAGTGACTTGACTTAGATTGTTTAAACTGCAGAGAACCAATTAAAGGAGGCTCTGGGGAAAGCAGGAGGCTTGTGAGGAAGATACTATACTGGGAAAGAGTGGGTAACACAAACTGCAGGACTTGCTGTTGGACTGAATGTGAGGAAAGGGAGAAGACAAAATGCCTCGCCTGCTTCTGGTTTTGGGTAAATGATGGTGCCATTTAGCAGGATAACAGACACCTGAGGAAGACCAGGCTTGAAAGACTTGGGGAAAGGCCAAAGTAGAGTGGTGTGGTAGATGGGAGTCAAGTGAGAATGTGTTAGAGAATGTGTTAACAGCAACACGTCCATGAGCTTTCAAAAGGCAGATGTCAAATAAGCAGTAAGTGTGCTCAGATAAGAAGCCTGGGCTAGACAAAGGAATACAGAAGCACAGCCCGGAGATGGCATTGAAGGCCATGGCCATGAATACAATTACCCAGGGAGCTAGTGAAACGCCGAGCTGGGATTCCAAGGGAAAAGAGGAGAGAGAGAAGGGAAAAGAGAAGTCAAGACCGAGTGCTGAGAAATGGAAGACGGATAAATTATCTGGAAGATAAGAGCCAACAAAGGGGTGTAAGAAGGGGCAGTCAGGCAAGAAAAAATCAGGATATTGTGGTGCAGCGGAAGTCAAAAGAGGACAGTGCTTCAAAGAAGGGTCAACTCGAGCTAAAGGCTGCTAAGAAAAGATCAGCGTGCAGTAGATAGGAATGGGGAAGCTATAAGGAGAGAACACAGTGCCTTATGGAAACATGGTTTGCATCCTGCGGGATGGAGTGTCATGATTATTTGGTTATTATGATTATTTCATGGGGTTCACAGTAGGAGGAATGGAAGACCTCTGTGACCCTGGCAAGTACAGTTTTCAAAGGGTAGCCAAGCAGAGGCTAGGCTGGGCAAGGGGTAGGAGAGGTAAAGAAGTAGAGAAGGAATCTGTAGAGATGACTCTTTAAGAAGTCTTGCTATGTTGGGAAGCAGACAAAGGGAGGTGGGAGGGGAGGGGGCAGTGGTGAAGGGCTGCACCTCAGATGTGTCTGACAGTTAATGGGGAGGGAGGGCTGGTGATGTAAGCCAGAGGGCACAACGGAGGCCTAGAGTCCTATAGCAGGAGGGCATACGTCAGGGCTCGAAGCCTGGTGGAGGGACTAGCCTTTGCTATTTCCTCTGTGAGCTCAGGATAAGGCAGGAGACAGGCTCCATCAAGCCCAGGCATACACACTTAGGGAACGGAAGGGATTCAATTGAGTTAGTTGGTATCATACACCTTCGCTTCTCAGGGCTTCAGCAGGAGTGTCTCTAAGGCTCCTTGCTGTCCCCACTGTCACCCTTACCCACACATGCTTCTGGCTAAGGCTCTGGTACAGGCCAGTTGGCTCTGGCCAGGTATATGAGCTGATTCTGCATTAGTTCCTTGTGCAGAAAGTGCTTTTCTTCAAAGGCCTCTGAGGGCATGAGAGGCATCAAGTATTTTCTGAATTCTTCTTTAGAATAGTTCTATTCCTCAAATCCACTGAATTTTAATTTATTTTGCAGAGTGCTAAGCTCTTTGTATTTTGCTTTAGTTTATTTCTTTAAAAAACTTTTTCTCTTTTAAATAATTACAAGAGCAATATGTGATTGTTGTAGAACATTAGGGTACACACATAAGAAAAATAAAACAGGCCAGGCTCAGTGTCTCAGCCTGTAATCCCAGCGCTTTGGGAGGCCGAGGTGAGTGGATTTCCTGAGCCTGCGAGTTCGAGACCCGCCCTGGCAACTTGGCGAGACTTCATCTCTACAATAACTAAAAAATTAGCCGGGCGTGGTAGCACACGCCTGTAGTTCCGGCTACTTGGAAGGCTGAGGTGGAAGGATCGCTAGAGCCCAGCAGGTTGAGGCTGCAGTGGCAGGGAGCATGCCACTGCACTCCAGTATGGAGTGAGACGCCAACTCAAAAAAAAAAAAAAGGAAAGAAAAGTAAGACAAATTTTAAAACTTAAAGTTCAGCTAGTTTAATATTTATTAAATAAAATATAAAAAGTGAAGTCATAAAGAAAAAATTGATAAATTAGACTACATTAAAATGAAGAACTTTTGTTCACCAAATGACAATATTAAGAGAACCCCACCATAGAAGTCATGTACAAAAACTTCTTTGCAATAAAGGCTGCTGAGATAAGATAAAAGAAGTTTACAGAAAATATAAAGAAGTCTTAAGAGTCAAAAAGAAAAAGACAGACAATCCAGTAGATGGGTATGAGATCTGAACAGGCACTTCACAAAAGGATTATCCAAATGGCTAATAAACATCTGAAGAGGTGTTCAACATCACTAATCATCAGAAAAATGTAAATTAAGCCTTTAATGATGCATTATAATTTACTGATGTATGTATTTATGCAATCACTACTACTCAGCAGATGGCAAACAATAGAGAGAAAGCCATACCCAGTGCTGGCAAGGAGGTAGAGGAACTGCAATTCACAAATTAATGGTGGAGGGAGTGTAAGTCAATTAACAACCACCCTAAAAATCAAGTGGAATGAACAGTCAACACATGGATGCCCCAAGACTCAGCAATTCCACTCCCAGGCATGTATCCACAAGGAATATGTACGTATGTTCACCAAGAGACCTACACTAGAATGTTCACAGCAGCACTTTTCACAAGAGCTAAAAACTAGACACACCGGAAGTGCCTCTCTGCTGTAGAATGGGTCAGTTACATGTAGTGACACAGAAGGGCACGGTGCAGCGACCGACCAGCAGGCTAAGCTACAGAAAGATGGCTCCCGCAGGCACGTTGAGCTGAAGGAGCCAGACGCAAGAACAAATGGTGTGCGGCTCCGTTTACATAAAATACCAAAAGGCAGGGCCAAGCTCTGGTGCTGGAAGTCAGAATCATGGTAACCCTTTAGAGGGTCCATGACTGGAGGCACCAAGAGGTAACTGAGGGCTAAGAATGTTCTGATTTTCATCTAGGCTCTAGTTACCTGGGTGTGTCCACACTGTGGAAATTCAAAACAGACACTTCTGATCTGTGCCTTTCTCTGTAGGTATGTTACTCTAATAAAACAATTACTTAAACAATCATTCTCTGAAATCTGCCACTGAGAGATGATTACTGTGAACCTTTTGGTATGTAATTTTCAAACTTCCTAGGTTCTTTTTTTTAATCATTAAAGAGAATAACATCAACTACTCAATATTCAACAACATTTACTGGCCATCTACTATGTGCCAAGCATTAAGGATACAAAGATTGCCAAGATAAGGCCCCATCCTTCATGATTAAACTCTAGTTAGAGAAAGAGATGTAAAAACCATATGAAATAAAACACGCCAGCCAAGGGCTAGTGTGGTAATAGAGCTACAAAGAAGGTCCTGTGACAGCGCTGAGTCTGGAATAACCACCTTTTCCAGGCAAGTGTCACATCGGATGATGTCTGCCCAACAGGCCTAGGTTAGGGGGACAGGAGTCAGCAGACAAGCAGTGGAGCCAAGGTGTGCCTGCTGGGAGCGGCAGGAGGCAGGACCAAGAGGCTTGTGTCGAACGAAGGCATCTGGGGCTTACTCCATAGGCATCCGCTGCGGCTCTCCTGTCCCCCTCCACACCCTTGGCTTCTGAGACAGCGGGCTCCAGATTTCCTGGATTTCCTCCCACCTCCCTGGCTGCTGTTCCTCTTTCCCCAGCCTCCACACTGCAGCGCCCTGGGGCTCAGTCCAGCTTCTTGTCTGTTTACACCCAATTCCTTGTCGTCATCTCCTCTAGCCTAGGCTTCTCTACCAAACTCCAGACTGTCATTCACCTGTTCACTTGACATCTCCCTTGACAAAACTCCTAACCCCCCAACAAGCTCCCTCACCTCAGCTGATGGCAACTCCATCCGCTCAGTTGTCCCAGCCAAAACCCTTGGCCGTATCCCTGGATCCTCCTCTTTCTCTTGGATACTTCATAAAGTATTCCAGGAAACACTGCTGATTCTACTCTCTTTCTTTCTTTTTTTTTTAGATTGGAAAACATGGTCTATTTAGAAAATAAATTAGAGTGAAGAGAGAGGAGATTCACCTCCCCAAGGTAGGGGAGAGGGCCAAGGCTAGGAAACATGGTGGCCAAAGCTCAAAAAGCCACATGGATACCTCTGCTTTCAAAAATATGTCCTGGATCTGGCTGCTTCTCACTCTCTCTCCACTGCTATCTCACCCAAGTCGTCATGCCTTCCCTTGAGGACTGTCACCTCCTCTCCCACTACAGTCTTTCTCAACACAGCAGGGTGATCCTTTCAAAATGTGAGTCTAGGCAAGTCTGGCTCCTCAGCACTATTCAAGGACTCCTCATGCCATGGAGAGTGAAAGCCAAAGGACTGTGGGATCCAAATGTGGCTCTCACTACCCACCTCCAACTTCCTTCCCCCGTCAACTCTGACAGTGTCTCCGACTCATCTCCCCCTTGGCCATGCCATGTTGGCTACCTGGGCTTCCACGTGCACATGCGAGCACGTTGCTTACTCTTAGGGCCTCGGAGCTGCGTGCCCCCCCAGGCTGTTCTTTCTCCAGACAGCCACACAGCCTCCTCCCTCACCTACACTTCCTTACTGCCACATCACCTGCACAGTGAAGGCACTCTGCCCACCAACTGTGATGCCCATCCACACACTCTGTGTCCTGCTGACCCGCCCCACTTTTCCTTTTGTCCACAGGCCATTTCTCATGTATTATGCTTACTGATCACTGCCTGTCCCTCCCCACTAGATTATAAAGGCAGGGATCTTTGTTTTGTTCACCTAGAACAGTACCTGAAAGCACTCAATACAATCTCTGATGAATGGACAGATAGCCATCTGAATCCGTAAGAAGGAAGTCTGCTCTATCACATAACTTCCTTTCTGATTATCAAAGTGCTATGTTGTAGAAAACTTAAGACATGAAAAACTATAGGAATAAAAGATCTACAATCTCAACACCCAGAGATGAACGCTGTTACTATTTTAATACATTCTTTTCCAGTCTCTTTTTCGCAAAGATTTGGCTTTACATAGAAAGGGTAACTTTAGCATCCTGCACCGGAAAGGTTTTAGGAGGGGAGCAGGGGGGAAGAAGACTGCATTTTAGATGGATCGGGGGCAGAGAGCCCAATGTGAGAAAAGCTGATGTGAACTCCACTTGGATGGAGAGAAGGCAGCATGCCATCAGAGGGAATCTTGCAAGCGTTCAGGGCACAGCATGGCGAGGGTCTGGACAAGGCAGTGGGACGGGGAATTCTGACAACTTACAATAAAAGCCAGACCCAAGGCATTAAACAGTACTTTAAAAATACATCTTGTCAAGTCTTTTAAAACTTTGTTTTGAAAACTGGCATTGCCATAATGTCAGCAAGGAAGGAGTTGAGTAAAACTGGCCAGCTGTGGTGACTCCTCCCTGCATTCCCAGCACTTTGGGAGGCCAAGGTGAGAGGATTCCTTGAACCCAGGAGTTGGAGACTAGCCTAGTCAACATAGTGAGACCTCGTCTCCACAAAAAAATCAAAAAACGAGTCTGGCATGGTGGCACGTGCCTGTAGTCCCAGTTCCTCCAGAGGCTCAGATAGGAGGATCACATGAATCCAGGAGGTTGAGGCTGTGATGGGCCGTGAGCATGCTACTGTGCTCCAGCCTGGGTAACAGAGTAAGACCCTGACTCAAAAAAAAACCTCAAAAAACCCAACAACAGCAAAAAGAAAGAATGATAAAATTGGTATAATCATTATAGAGTATTTCAGCAATCTGCACCAAGTGCTTTAAAAATATTCTGTCATCTGACTTCATAATCCCATACCTTGGAACCAAAACAACATGTGGAAAATGTTTCCTGTACAAAGATATTCAATACAGCAACTACAATAATCAAAGAAATAGAAGTGAGCCAGGCTCGGTGGCTCAGCCTGTAATCCCGCGCCTTTGGGAGGCTGAGGTGAGTGGATTGCTTGAGCCCGCGGGTTCAAGACCCGCCTGGGCAGCGAGACCTCATCTCTACAATAAATCAAAAAATCAGCCAGGTGTGGTAGTGCATGCCTGTGGTTCCCGCTACTTAGAAGGCTGAGGCGGAAGGATCGCCTGAGCACAGCAGGTCGAGGCTACGTTGGCCATGAGTATGCCCCTGCACTCCATCCTGGGTGGCAGAGTGAGAAAAGGAAAAAAAAAAGAGCTGGACGCTTCACTCACTCATGTCCATGGCTTTTCAGAACTTCCCAATTTCCCTATGAGCACCTACTTCATCTGGGGAAGAATCTGCCACTTCAGATATACGGACTTGCGTTCCAAAACAGTTTGAGTACAGTGGCAACACTCACCTGGGCTGACACCAGCAGGTGGGTCAGGAGAACTATAAGAAGGATGTACCACTTTTTCTTCTCACAGCCATCAAAAAACACAATGCCCCAGAACACGTGCAGCAAGATGATGACCAGCGTCATGAAAGCTGAAAGACAGTCAACCATTAGTGTCGACTCACACAGATAGCAGACAGCAAAGCCACTGAGTGCCCTGCCACTGTGCCCTGCCACTAGGCTCCGGGGGCCCACAATGTTGTCACAAGAGAGTTCAGAAACTTGCAGGACCTTGACACACTTGCACAAACCATAAGTCGAAAAGCAACATTTCTGAACAGGGGGTTCTACCTGTAGCAGCTTCTCATCTAGGACTTAGATCTGGCTTTCAAGCAGTTTTCCTGAGGAATACAATAAAATGATTGTGATGTTTAACCAACTTTTTCCCAATTCGCCTTCTGTACTACTCGAGAGAGACTTCAATGAAATGGAGTATCTTCTATTTAAACAAGTCTCGGCTGGGTGTGGTGGCTCACGCTTATATTCCCAACACTTTTGGTGGCTGAGACAGGAGGATCACTTGAGTCTAGGAGCTCGAAACCAGCCTGGGTAACATAGTGAGTCCTCATCTCTACAAAAATTATTTCAAAAAATTAGCTGGCATGGTAGTGTGCACTTATAGTCCCAGCTGCTGAGGAGGCTGAGGCAGAAGGATCACCTGAGCCCATGAGGTTGAGAGGTTAAGGCTGCAGTGTGTGATCCTGTCACTGCACTCCAGCCTGGGTGACAGAATGAGACTCTGAGACAGACACACAGACACACACACACACACACACACACACACACACACACACACACACACACACGTCTCCCCACTGACATAGAATTTCTCCTCAGATCTTTTTTTAAAAGACCAATAGAAAAGTAAAATATTAAAGATCACAATAATTATCAAAGATTCTGCTTAAACTGGCCCTAAATTTGATCAGCATTAGCAGATTTCTCTGCGGAATACTGCCTCCCTTCGTGTGATGTGTATCCTGAGTGCTGGATAATATTCTTTATTAAAAGTAGGCAAACCCCATGTATTCTGCAAGTTTTAACATGGAAAAAAAAGGCATATAGATTTCTCCTTTCAGCCACATAATTAGAAACCATTAATACCTACCAGACTGGAAAAATTCAAGTCTGACAACTCTCTCTCACATAGCTGGTAGGAAAACACTCTGGCATTACCAATTAAAGTAGAACATTTGCATTCTCCATCTCACTCTATCTTACTTCAGGAATTCCAGCAGTTCCAGCTAGGTCTATGCTATGAAGCAATTAGCTCTCAAACTAATAGGTCACCAGCACCTAGAAATGCAAATGCTTGGGGCCCACCCTACACACATCCAGAATCAGAAACAGTGGGGGAAGGCCCCAGCAATCCTTGTTAAAACAGCATTCCAAGTGATTCTGATGCATTGTCAAATTCAGAATCACTATTCTAAAGAAACCCTTAGGCTGGGTGCGTTGGTTCATGCCTATAATCCCAGAACTTCGGGAGGCAAAGTTGAGAGGATTGCCTGAGCCCATGGGTTTGAGACCAGCCTGGGCAACTTGGCAAGACCTCATCTTTACAATGAATCAAAAAATTAGCCGGGCACGGTGGCACATGCCTATAGTCCCAGCTACCAGGAAGGCTGAGGTGGAAGCATTGCCTAAGCCTAGCAGGTTGAGGCTACAGGGGCCATGAGCATGCCACTGCACTCCAGCTTGGGCGACAGAGTGAGACTCCAACTCAAAAACAAAACAAAAAACCCTTATACATCTGCACAAGGAGATATAGACAAGGATATTTATATCAACAGTTTGTCATAATAAAGTATGTCCAACATGACCAGAATGGATACATAAATCATGGTGTATTCATACAGTGCAATACTATATGATCTATATAAATGATCGCCAGAATACAATGTTAAGTGGGGGGGAAAAAAACATACTGTGGAAAAGATGCATATTATTTAATGTACATGAAGTAAAAAACATGCAAAACAGTATTTTTTTCCTTTTTTTTTTTAAATGAGATGGGATCTCACTATGCTGCCCAGGCTGGTCTCCAACTCCTGGGCTCAAGCAATCCTCCTGCCTCAGCCTCCCAGAGGTTGGGATTACAGGCATGAGCAACCACACCTGGCTGCAAAACAATATGTAAAAGATATAACCTTTGTGGTAGGAAGAAAGGAAGCTACTGCATCTGGTATGACAGTGTCATCTCAGTAAATGATGGGAAATCTTTTAAACAAAGTGGAAAAAGAACTAAACTGAAATGATGCATTTGAATCCCCATGATGATGACCCGGAGAGGGAAGTTTCCTGGAGACAGATGCCTGGTGAGGGGGGAAGCTGGGACCAGGAAGATGCCTAAGAGTTCAGCTTGCATTTCAAAGTTTCTCTGTGTCAGAAAAGACCAAGGCGGAAACTAGCACAAATGCTAACTCTGATTTTTTTTAAATCACAAAGCATTCATACTCTAAGGATTTTCTAAAACCTAGATGACAATCAAATGTCAAGAGAAAGCAATGAGCCGGGCTCGGTGGCTCAGCCTGTAATCTCGCGCTTTGGGAGGCTGAGGTGAGTGGATTACCTGGGCAACTTGCCGAGACCTCATCTCTACAATAAATCTAAAAAAATTAGCCAGGCGTGGTAGTGCGCGCCTGAAGTTCCAGCTACTTGGAAGGCTGAGACGGAAGGATCGCCGGAGCCCAGCAGGACAAGGCTGCGGTGGCCGGGAGTGGCTACTGCACTCCAGTCTGGGTGACAGAGTGAGACTCCAACTCAAAAAAAAAAAAAGAGAAAGTAATGATACCATTAGTGTGCCACCTGTCTGGCAGCCAGTCTCTACACATGACCATGAATATTGAGATGAGTCAGTGATGCTCCCATGGTCAAGTCCTAGAGTCAGCCATCTGAAAAATGCTTTTACTTATGGAATTTTCAGGCTATTCTTGTCCAAAAGAGCATTGTTCTGTGACCTGAAGGTAAGCATCCTCAGGACATCATTAGCCCTGGCATTTTTTCCAAATTCTAGGTCCATATTTCTTGGTCCTTCCTGCTAAGAAGTCTGTGAGGGATTGACTTTGCCTCCAAAGTCCAGTCCATACATCTCAGGCTAGCATTCAAGGATCTCTATGACTAGACCCCAATTACTTTGACACCCTAGCCTATGGCAGAAAACCAGGACTCTTCACTCCGTCTAGACCTCTTTGATTTTTTCCTATTTTTTAAAACCAGATTATCCCTTTTGCCTGACTATTCTACCTGTTTTCATCACCCCTCCCCATTTTTACCACACCCAAATCTCACTTTTATTTAAGATCCAGCTCAAATGCCACCTCCTTGGTGAATTATTTCCTGATACCTACCCTTCTCTTATTTTCTTTTACACTCAACACACATTTACTAGGCACCTAGGCAATCTGGCCTTGAGATTATGTGTATTATCTTTGGAGTTGACAATTCTGAGTTAGACTCCCAGCTCCACTGTGTGGCTTTGGACAAGTGGTTTAACTTCTCTGAGCTCCCACTTCCTTTATTTCTAAAATGGGGATAGGACCTCCCTGAGAACAGTGCTTAGCCAACCACAGTTTTTCCACACATGGCAGCTACTATATGCTCTGGTCTACGGACTCCAAGATGAATAATCCAGGGTCCTCTGTAGTTGTACTATCAGGTAGGAAAGAGACAAAGCAGTGAGCAATTTATTTATTTATTCGAGTTTCCTGGATACCAGGCTATGTATCAAAAATTCATCCTTCTAATTTGTGTTACCCTTTTTTTTTTGAGTTGAGGTCTCACTGTGTTGTACGGGCTGAAGCACAGCAGTATGATCACAACGATCATGGTTCGTGGCAGCCTCAGCCTCCTTGGCTCAGGCAATCCTTCCACCACAGCCCCCCGAATAGCTAGGACTACAGGCGCACATCACCACGCCTGGCTAATTTTTTGGTGTATTGTAGAGATGAGGTTTCACTGTTTCCAGGCTGGACTCAAACTCCTGGGCTCAAGCAATCCTCCTGCCTTGGCCTCCAAAGTGCTAGGATAACAGGTGTGAGCCACTGTGCCCAGCCCTCTGTGTTACTCTTACATTTTTTCTTCCCTCTCTTATCAATCCACGTAATAAGTATTTATTCAGCCAACTCTGCTAGGCTTCATGGAAACTTGTCCCACCCTTTCAGTTATCATTTTTGTTGTTTTTTGAGTTGGGTGGTCTCACTGTCATTCAGGCTGGAGTGCAGTGGCACAATCATGGCTCACCACAGCCTCAAACTCCTAGACTCATGTGGTCCTTCCAGCTTAGCCTCCCGAGTAGCTGGGCCTACAGGTGTGCACCACTACACCTGGCTAATTTTTTAATTTTTTTCTAGAGATGAGGTCTTGCTATGTTTTCTAGAGAACTCCTAGGTTCAAGCCATCTTCCCACCTTGGCCTCCCAAAGTGCTGAGATTGCAGGCATGAGTCACTGTGCCCAGCCTCAGTTACCATTGTAGTAACACAATATCCAAAGGGATCTCTCAGACATTTATTAAAATACCATACTACATTCTTGCCTGCCTGCTTATTTATACAGCTGGCACTAGTATCTTGAGGGCTTCGACGTCACCGTAGCCTTTCCTGTCACAATGTGCTACCTTAGAGTACCAGGATTTAATCTTTAGTCCCCGGAGCCAGTAGCCCCCATTAGTTTAGTCCCCTCAGTCAGAAACTGAGACCTGGACATCTGAATTATTCTGCCACATACATGCAGTTACAGCTACACACAAACTGTCTTGCTACTTCTCATTAACAAAGGAATTCCAATGAGAAATGGAGATTTGTGGTCGGGCTTGTGGCTCAGTCCTGTAATCCCAGCACTTTGGGAGATTGAGGCGAGTGAATTGCCTGAGCCTGCGGGTTCGAGACCAGCCCGGGCAACTTGGCAAAACCTTGTCTCTACAATAAATAAAAAATAAGCGTAGTAGTGCACGCCTGTAGTTTCGGCTACTTGGAAGGCTGAGGCGGAAGATCGCTGGAGCTCAGCAGGTCGATGCTGGGGGTCTGTGAGCATGCCACTGCACTCCAGTCTGGACAATGGAGTGAGACTTCAACTCAAAAAGAAAAAGAAATGAAGATTTGCTAACAGTATCTCTGGAGTGCCACCTTGTAATAACTAAACCTTTCTCAGTTCAGGTTCCTAAATATGAAATTCTGAAAGTCTTTCCATACATTTAACCTTAAAATTTGCTTTGTTTTATAACATTCCTGAAAGTTAGAAAAAACTTCCCAAAGTTGACCATAAGAATATCTAAATTAGTGTATGACCCAGATTCATAAAAGGCGCTTGTGTAGTTTCTCATGTCTTAGAACATTAATCTGAACAACTCCCACAAGTGCTGGACATCTGTTTGTGCCAACGGTAGCCGCCGGCTGTGATAACAGGCTTCCTCTTCCAAGAATCCTCTAAGTTAAATTCTCTTGGTAGAGAATGCTTCAATCTGACCCACTTCTTTTTTTTTGAGTTGGAGTCTCACTCTGTCACCCAGACTGGAGTGCAGTGGCC
>NW_007253418.1:478505-483928 GCF_000164805.1 Carlito syrichta
GGGTCTCGAACCCGCGGGTTCAGGTAATCCACTCACCTCAGCCTCCCAAAGTGCTGGGATTACAGGCTGAGCCACCGAGCCCGGCTCTGACCCACTTCTAATAGGATGTTTCAGGGCTCTCTTGAAGAGGCAGCAGGCACTTTGACTCTTTCACTCTTCCTGGATATACCCCGGATGCTCTAGACTCGTAAGCACCTTCATCTTCACACTTGTTCCTCTCTGTCTCATTCCTGATACCTACTTTTCTGTCCACACAAAGACAATGGCCCAGGACAGCAATTGATTTTAATACTGGCTTCCTGCCAGCACAGAAGCTGCTATCATCTGGCTTCCCCATCAGGGTGTTTCTAAGCAGGTCAGAGCCAGCCAAGAGCTGCTGCAGCATGGTGGCACCAGCAGAGGGGATCGAAACCCAGGCTCAGCCTCTGCTGCCCAGAGGCGGGATGTGAACATCAATGGGTCTTTGGCTTCTTTTTCAAAGTCGCAGAAAGGCCTGAGGTTTTAGGGTTCCGTGAACAGAGACTCTCCTCCATCCATCCTGGCCCAAGAACTTTCCGGAATCTTGAGAGAGCCCCAATCATCTTGTGCAAGTAGGAGTTAGGCCCCAGAACTAAATGAATGCTTTTGAACATGTCTTTTCCCAATAGAGATTTAACTTAAAATGTTTGCTTTACAAAATGTAAGAGAATTCTGTAGTCTGTTTTATTATAATGTAGATATGTTACTAATCAAATCACAATTTCCAAGATTTAAAAAAATACATTTGAAACCATCTCATATTACATGGTGGCAAGAAAGGTGTAGTACTGTCCCTTAACACCACCAAGACCAAAAAGGAGATGTCCCAAAAGCAACTTAAATGACCGCAAGTATTTCAGTAGCTATTATTTCACATTTATGAGAATATTCTTGAAGCATCTTTTATGAGCTGAATGGTCTGCTCAGGATATAATTTTATGTTTAAAATCCCCCCAGCAGTTACTGAAGAATGATGAAACCGCTCTCCTTAAATTAGCTCATTGCTGTGGAGTTAGCATGGGAAGGCCTGTCACAAGTATCTGATTCAATCCCCTACACAATGAAAAAAATCAGTCCCACGGTCCACTTCAAACACTTCCGGTTTAGGATCTTACTTCATTAAACAGCCACTATGGGAAAGTTCCTTCTCAAACCAAACCCAAATCTGCCTCCAACTCAGTGACTCCCAATTGGGATGACTTTGCCCATAGGGGACATTTGTCAATGTCTGCAGACATTTTTGGCCATCGCAACTTGGGGGTGGAGGGGACATGCTCCTTGAATCTAATGAGTAGGAGCCAGGGATGCCGAAATACACAAGACAGCTCCCCAACAAAGACTCACTGGGTCTCAGATGCCCACAGTGTTGAAGCTGAGAAACCTTGCTCTGCCTCCTGCTTGTGGATTCCAGGAAGGTTCTTTGAAGAAACACCTTTTTTCCCCATCTGTACCACATTAAAAACATTTGAGACTTCCTGTATTAGCCAGCTTCTGTCACCAAAATGCTGCATAACAAACTGTGCCAAAGCCTGATGGCTAGAGCTGCCATTAGGGTCATGGGATCCCAGGCAGCCTGGGGTATAGCGGGGACCTACCTGCAGACCTGGATGTACGCTCTCAAGATTCTAGGACTTTCTATTAATGCTTCATTGATTTCATAAAATTGATTAATTTCCATGGGTGCCTCTGGCCTAGAAAAGTTTTGGCACCAACAGATTTACCTTTTCCTTCAATGTTTGCTCCAAACAAGCTCGTAAATTAGATCTATTTCGATGCCATCTATACAGCAGAACCAAACCCATAAGACCTTGAACGAAGATTTAAACAGAAACTGGAGATAAGATTTGCATTTGGTTTAGACGTGAGTTATGAGCAAAGGGAAGACTCAGGAAGGACTCTAGTGAAGTAACTGCCTGAGCAATCGGAAATGGAATTGCATCAGCTATGATGGAGCAGACCGTGGGCACACACCACTTTAAAGATGTCATTCCACCGTCTTCTGTCTCCCAGAATAAGTCAACAGTATTTCAAACTGTCCCACTGAAGGTAAGGAGAAAGTCCACTAGAGATGAACCAGCAGCTTACCACCTGAAACAAAGGACTTCAACCTCAAGAAAAAGATTCAAGTAGAAATCTTTGATGAAGACTTTAGGGTGACGAAAAGGGTGATAAAGTCCAACAGACTTGCCTATTCAAGTAAACCTTGAGGTCAACTAACTCCTCAGAAGAAAGCGTTGCAAATGTTTATGCATATGACAAGTCTGGTTCCGGGAAACTTGGCAAAAATCTGTCCCAGGAACAGTGTTAGAGAACTGCCCAGTGCACCAGGAAAACGCGTTGCAATGGAACGACTTCCCAGACACCTGAGTGCAGGGGCCCTGTGGGGAAGGTGCTGCCTCTCTCTGGCAGAGTTCTGGAGAGGCAGACGAGTGAACTGGTGCAGGTGGCTCCAGTGACAAGGAGCATCCTCAGCAAGAGGCAGCTGTGGAAGAAGCCAGCAGATACCGGGGTCCCAACACAGTGCCCTGTACAGTCCCTAGCACAGCCCAGGAGTAGCTAGGACCAAGCTGAGGTCATGGAGGAAGGCTAGACTCAGCAATAAAGTTGAAAATGGGGTGGGCTTTTTCCCTTTCAAATCACAAATATTGGATGTAGCGGACAAAACTATATTCCTATGGGGCAGAATGAAAAACAACACCATACTGAACAATGTTACAGAAAAATGTAACTTTTGTCCAATGCAAATCATCTTCACAGGATAGCATCTGTTCATGGCGGCTATGAAAAACATCTCTGTGAAGTTCACTGAAGAAAAAGAAAGAAAACTCCCTAAAACACCAAAAAGGAAAGGCAGCAGTAGATGAAGAAAATAAGGACCATGTCTCACAGAAGAAGAAACAAGGTCTACGGAGAATGAAATAGAAGGCACTCGCCCCCCTGGGCCCAAAGGCAGTCAGTAGAGGCCAGCCACTCGGCCGGGTGAGGAGAGACAATGTGACTCGCAGGACAGCCTGAGACACACCTTACAAGAGCCACAAGTCTTGGAGCCCAGCCCACATCATTCCTTCAACTAGAGACATGGAAGCAATGCACTGAGCCGCTGCCGGTTTATACACTGCCTGAAGACTGAGGCCTGTGACATGCACACCTAACAGCGAATCACAGGCTACTAGCCTGTCACAAGCCAAGGCCTAAGGAAAGAACATTTCAGAGAGCATCATTTTCCATTTTCAGTTATTTAGGCAACTTGAAGGAAAGACTATTACACTACAATATATAAAGAATATAGATAATGAAAACTATATATTTGACAACAAACTTGATGATGTACACAGCATGTGGAGTATCACTGTGTCATAAACAGTGGCAGTTAGCTGTGATAATTTATTATAAGAAATTAAGATTCTAGGCCGGGAATGGTGGCTCACGCCTATAATCTCAGCACTTTGAAAGGCTGAGGTGGGAGGACTGCTTGAGGTCAGGAGTTCAAGACCAGCTTGGGCAACATAGTGAGATCTCATCTCTACAAAAAATTAAAAAATGGAGAAATTAAGATTCTAATGATTCCAGAAAAGGGTAAGAATTGCATATTAAGTTCTATTGTTGATCACTATATTCCTGTGGGGCAAAATGAAAAACATAAGATGATGTTATACTTTCTCTACCACTTGGAATTTGAAGCTGCAGGTGCTGAGATAGTCATGCTTGCCAAGAGCTTCCATTTAAAAGTCTAAAGCTTTAACAAACTGCCACACTGTAGAGATTACACTTAAAATACTGTGAATACTTGGTGAGACCTCATCTCTACAATAAAAAAAAAAAAATTAACTGGGTGTGGTAACACGCACCTGTAGTTCCAGCTACTTGGAAGGCTGAGTGGAAAGATCACCGGAGCCCAGCAGGTCGAGGCTGCAGTGGCCAGGACCACTGCACTCCAGTCTGGGTGACAGAGTGAGACTCCAACTCAAAAAAAAAAAAAATACTGTGGATAAAAAACTGAATGGATGGGGGAAAAAACGTACTGGTTACAACCACAAGGAGACTTATGCTCACCGTTCCCAAAGCCTGACTGTGTGTTGGCTGATTAGGGCTGGGCCCACGGGGGCTCTCCTGTTGGGTCTGGTCTGTTCTCTGTGTGTTCATTCAGGGGTCCCGGCTCCATGGGTATTGACCACCCAGCACATGTTCTCATCTGTACACGACCAGAGTCCAAGAAGGAAGGCCCAGTCATTCACGTGCTTTTTTAAGTGTCTGACTTATATCCCATCTACTAATTGGCCATCCAAGTCACATGATTGAGCTCAAACTCAAGGGGAAGGAAAATATATTCTGGCCACAACAAGGCCATGCAAGTGTTGGAAATATAATTATATTAGAGGAATTGGCAAATTGGGACAACGTGGAATCTTCTACATTCTCTTTTTCAAGCTCAATATTTCTCTTTGTTTAATCCATATCCCATAGAACCTGTCTTCTAGATCTTTCACCCTCCCAACAATGTTCTTTCTCCATGAATTTGAGTTCTTCAGCATTCCTGTTAAATCACAACACTCCACATGTGGTCTGACCTGGACTGATTTCACTTAGTGAAAGGTTGAAAAAGTTTAAAACCTTTCCTAGAAAAGTGTACTGTCTAGAAACACATAATAGAAATGAAATAGATGACTTGGGGAAGTTTTAAAAATAAAATACCAGGTCGGGTGTGGTGGCTAACGACTGCAATCCCAGCACTTTGGGAGGCTGAGGCGAGAGGATTACCTGAGCCCAGGAATTTGAGACCAGCCTGGACAACTTGGTGAGACCTCGTCTCTACAATAAATCAAGAAAAATTAGCCAGGCAAGGTGGTTCATGCCTGTAGTTCCAGCTACTTGGAAGGCTGAGGCAGAAGGATTGCCTGAGTCCAGCAGGTTGAGACTGCAGTGGCCGTGAGCGTGCCACTGCACTCCAGCCTGGGCAACAGAGTAAGAATCTGATTCAAAAAAAAAAAAATACCAGTTGCCCTTTTTTTTCCCCCTTGAGTCAGTGTTTCACTCTGTCGCCCAGGCTGAAGTGTAGTTGTACAATCACAGCTCACTACAGTCTTGACCTCCTGGGCTCAAGCAATCCTCCTGCCTCAGTCTCTCAAGTAGCTGTCACTACAGATGTGTACCATAACACTTGGCTAATTTTTCCATTCTTGGTAGAGATGGGGTTTCACTAAGTTGCCTAGGCAGGTCTTGAACTCCTGGACTCAAACAGTTCTCCCGTCTTGTCCTCCCAAGGTGCTGGGATTACAGGCGTGAGCCACCACAGCCAGTCTAGCTGTCCTTTTTTTACTAAGTACTAAAGATATTTTTTTCTTTTCCTTTCTTTTTTTTTTTTTGAGTCAGAGTCTCACTCTGTCACCCAGACTGGAGTGCAGTGG
>NW_007253418.1:483948-493424 GCF_000164805.1 Carlito syrichta
GCAGCCTCGACCTGCTGGGCTCCAGCAATCCTTCCGCCTCAGCCTTCCGAGTAGCTGGAACTACAGGCGTGCGCTACCACGCCGGGCTCATTTTTGATTTATTGTAGAGATGAGGTCTCGCCAAGTTGCCCAGGCAGGTCTCAAACCCGCGGGCTCAGGCAATCCACTCACCTCGGCCTCCCAAAGCATGGGATTACAGGCTGAGCCACCGAGCCCGGCTGATATTTTTTTCTTCTAAAGCATAAATGAAGTAATTCAGAGCAATAAACCTAGGTTCCACATAATACTAGAGTAAATATTCTTTCTCTGAATTCTGTTTTCTCATCTCAAGAACCAGATTCTCTACCTTAATAATAGTCTTAAGCCATTTTAGACTTTATAGAGCAGTTAAGTATAGATTGTCTAGATTAATTTCATTTAATTCTAAACAACTGCCAGATAGGCATTATTTTTGCCCTTTCTGAAAGACCAGGAAACTGAGGGTTAGATGGATGGTTAATACTTCCTCTGCCCGACGAACAATGTCTCTCATCTCCAGGCCTGTAGGGAAGCAGCCTCCTTCCCTTGCCTGAAACACCTTTCCCTGACGATCTCTTTCTTTGCCTAGCTAGCTATTATTCATCCTATCAGCTAATCTCTCCTCACACGGCACTTCCTCCATAAGCTGAGCCTAGCTTTCATCTTTTAGTACATATGTATTGAGTGCCATCTAGAAACAAAGGATGCCACAAGGTGCTGAGGATACAGTAGTGAAAGGACAGATGCCATCCCTGCACTTGCCCAGCTTAGCACCCAACTGTAGCGAAAGACATCAAACAATGGACTGTGCCGTTAATCAGCTAATCACAGCTGTGGTAAAAGCTACATAGTCAAAGGACAGTGATATACCAGCGTGGGTCGGAGCCTGCCCTCTGTGCTCTCAAGACTTTCTTGTTGTAGCACTTATCACGCTCTACTGGCGTTAGCTGTTTGTCTCTATTCTCCACTATGAGTGAGGTTATGGACAGTAACTGGGCTGTATATTCATAGCATGGTATAAGTCCTATAGAATAAAAACAATTCATAATTATTTGTGGAATGAGTGATTAAGTAAGCCAATGGACTTGCCCAAAAGACTAAATCAATGAGTCAGGATAAGACAAACTTAGGACTCCAATTCCCATACTTTTGTCTCCATACACATTACCCAGAAATGGCAACGATTCTAATAAAATTTAAAGCTAGCCTACTACACAATGCAAATACAAAAGAATTAACCTATACAGACACATGATTTCTAGACCATGCCCACCTGTAAACCTATGCACATACCGAGATCATACAGCATATATCTATTTTTTTTTTTTTAGTTAGAGTCTCATTGTCCACCAGGCTGGATTGCTTGATCCCAGCAGATCGACACTGGGGTGGCTGAAAGCATACCACTGCACTCCAGTCTGGGTGATAGAGTGAGACTCCAACTCAAAAAAAAGAAAAAAGAAAGTGCTATAGACCTCATTGCTGAATATCACTACAGTCACCTTCGAAGTACTCTCCTTGGGAAGCTATGCACTTGACACCAGCGCCTAGTCCATCTGTCAAAGCAATTTTGAAACTCTTTTTCTGGAATGACCAAAAGAGCTGTCATCATGAGAACATCGGAGTTTGAATTAGAGCAATGAACAAACATTAAATTCTTGTTAAACTTGGCAAAAGTGGAAGTAAATCAGGGACATGTTAGCCCATATTTATGGGGACAATGCCATGAAGAAAACGACAGCATACAAATGGATTAAATGTTTTTCTGAGAGGAGAAAGCATCACTGATGAAGAGAGGTCAGGACAGCTAGTAATGAGCAGAAGTGATGAAAACATTGCAAAAATGCATCAAATTGTGCATCCAAATCATCAGCTGACCGTGAAAAGCATAGCAGACCAAATAAATATCAACAGAGAACCAGGAAAATCTTAACTGAAAATCTTGGAGTAAGAAAAGCATGTGCAAAAATTGTCCCGAAGGAGCTCTTGCATCATGATAATGCACCAGCTCACACAGCACTGTCTGTAAGGGAGTTTTCAGATAGTAAACAAATAACTGTATTGGAACACCCTCCCTACTTATCTGATCAGGCCCCCAATGATTTTTCTTTACCCAAAGATAAAGGCGATATTGAAAGGAAGAAATTTTGATGACATTCAGGACATCAAGGGTAATGCAACAATGCCTCTGATGGCTATTCCAGAAAAAAGAGTTCCAAAACTGCTTTGACAGGTGGACTTGGCACTGGCGTCAGTGCGTAGCTTCCCAAGGGGAGTACTTCAAAGGTGACTGTAGTGATATTCAGCAATGAGGTATGTAGCACTTTTTCTAGGATGAGTTTGTAAACTTATTTGTCAGACCTCATAGGCTGTTTTCATAACATGTTTAAAATGATTCTTTTGGCAGAATGGTTTATTAGCAGTTTCGGGATTGTATTTGTAATTTCTATGAATTCAAGGAAAATTTCAGTATTCAGTAAAATTGAATTGAAAACTTGTCAGATCTTATATGTCACTAAAGGGAATTAGCACCATCTAGTGAAAGAAGTTGGCAAAACTGAAGATCAAAAGAAAATGGCAGTATCAGAAAGCAGCGTAACTGTATAAGGAAGTATAGAAAACTGTAGCACCAACACTCTATTAAAATTATGTTTTATTAATTTATACTGGATTCTAACAGACTTTATTAATATTTCAAGTATTCTAAAAATGTAACACTCAGTATAATCAATCATTAACAAACTTGCCAGAAATAGTCCAACTATAGAATGTTTAAAAGGAAGATAACTTGCTATGTTGGAATTGTCATTAAATAAGTACAACTCGTTAACACAATTTCCTGTCTTCTAACTTGTAGCCAGATTTAAAGGGCCTTGACTTTATCCTGTTGATCTTGAAAAGCCAAAACATTTTTGAAACAGTGAAGATTAGTTTGGTGGCTACATACAGGACAGATTCACATGGAAAGCATGTCAAAGAAAGACTAACCAGTTGGAAGTTGAAGACAATCGAGACAGGAGACGTCATGGCCAGAAGTGAGACGGACACAAAGCTTCTGCAGAGAATGAGGAATGAGTGGCCATGGGACTAGGGCATCAAACCTTTTCCTATCTTTTCTGCCAGTCAAACTGGTAGAAACCGGAAGCTTGTTCTTAAAATACTTCTCTTTTTTCATGTCATTCCCCCTACAAGAATATAATCCCCCCGAAAAGTTTGAGCACAGATGTTCAATAAATAATGATGTCATGAAAAGAACATGCACATGAGATCACTTACACAACGGCATCACTGTGGTGGAAATAACCAACAACACAGGAGGTGCCTCCCTCTGTTTTTTAAAGAGTCTTCTTGTAGAATACAGAAGAAATCTTATGTTAGTTAGGTACACTACCAACGTTCAAATTTGTGATCACTGCATCATGATGACAATTTTTAGCTGGTGGATGAAAAATCAATTTGAAGTAAGTTAGTCCTTTTAGCTGTATCTTTGGATAAAAGGATCAACTCATCTATTATCCCATTTTCCTCTCAATTTCAAGATTAGATTGCCTATCCCCAAAAGATGCCATGATGACAAAGATTAGGGTTTACACTGAAGATAAAACCAAAAAGAGCATACGGCCTTTAAAATTCACTTCTAATATTTCAATTATACAGCAAAATTGTCAGTGTAGCAGGATAAAAATAAGTTTCATGGAAGCTACTTCTACTCTAAAATTCTAAAGCAATCCAACCAAAATTTTCATTTTCCTAAGTCTTTCACTTAGTACTGCCTAAGAGTATTTTGCCTCTAAAAGGTATGACATAAAATCTCTATTCACTGGAATACTGAACCAGTGTACTCCAATAAGAATGATCACTTGGACATAGACAGCTCCAAGACACTTACCTGAGTTCAGGAAGAACTGAGGAGAATCTCCATGAATGCCCACGGTGCCTGGTCCCAAGGAGTCAGACAGGGTATTCACAAAGGAAAATATTCCACTCATGATTCCAAAGCCCAAGCCAGAAACTAAAGAGAAAGAAAAACACTGTTAAACCCTTTTCCTGCAAAGATTTATTTTCAAATCAAATTTCTAAGGACGAAGTAATATGATTTTGTGGGAGGGAAAAGCAGCGGACGGTTGGCTGGAAGGGCAAGTGCTTGGTTAAATGGTGAGTAAAGAGAGAAGGAGAAAGGGCAAAGGAAAAAAGCGATGGGATGCAGCAAAGAACTGAAAAAGGAAAGAACAACAAGATCTAGAAAGGCACAGAAGAAATGGGTGAGACTCAGGAGGACATGACAAGGAGGCTCTGCCTTTGTCTATGATAACAGACTTCACAGAGTTAAGTTTGACGGCTCAGGACTGGAATTGAGCTTAAGGAGGGGACTATGTGTTCTTAGGCCAAACTGGGGGAACTAGAGCCCACCTTTAAAAATAATTCTGACAGAATTGTAAAGAGACCCACTACTACTAATTCATGATTGGTTGTACAGGGTTACTGCCCGGCTCACAACTGCAATCCTTAGAATTATAAGACTGTGCTGACTCTCCCGGAGCAGAATGAGTCACTGACCCTATGGCAGTATTCACACAGTTAGTAAAATAGATTTTTATTCATTTCTATGATCAAT
Source organism: Carlito syrichta (assembly GCF_000164805.1). NCBI lineage: Eukaryota > Metazoa > Chordata > Mammalia > Primates > Tarsiidae > Carlito > Carlito syrichta. The sequence continues at coordinate 488,582 of NW_007253418.1, forward strand.
AGTTCAAGTTAGAAATACAATTATATTGATCTTGTAACCATAGCCAGTAAACTCTTTTGTTTTGTTGTACCCACTAGCTGATAATGATATATCACAATGAAGAATGTTTTATTTTGAAGTAAGCTCCACTGACTCCTTTGCTTAGAGTTACTGATAAACGAAAATTACAGGTTCCTGGTAACAGGTACCAAGAAAATAAAAACAGTGACTGTTATAACTGACAAAACGCAATTGTAACTGGAATCCTACAGAATGCTTTGTAAGTCATGTTGTTTGATGTTAATCAACAGCAAAGCTCAATGGTTACACATATAGACTGTAAAATCCAAGGAGCAGAGCTTGGTATCTGTACTGGTTTGTTTCCTTGAATTCTAAATTCAGAAATAAACTTCTTTCTTTCTAGTTCCCAGTGTCTCGGGTTTCATTGGTGAACGAGAGAGCAGCTGTGTGTTCCATGGGGCATTTCAGAATGATGTACAGAGGTATTATGGCATTAATATGAAGAGTCCTCCTAGAACAGCCAAAGTCATGGTAAACAATTACATCACTCAGAAAAATCTTAGTGACTAGAGTGTATACATGTTAAAAATTTAGCTTTCAAACTGGGTTAACACTTAATGAACATACAGATAAAAATCACCTGCAATCACTCTCCTTTACACAAGGAATCTAGAAAGTGGGAAAAGTAAGCAGACAGTGTATGCCCTAGGCCACAGTGATAAAATACTCTGACACCTACAAAGACACAATAGATAAAGATGGCTTTAGCCAGGGGCAGTGGCTCAAATCTGTAATCCTAGCACTTTGGAGGTGGAGGTGAGAGGATTGCCTGAGCCCAGTGGTTTGAAACCAGCCTGGGCAACTTGGTGAGACCTTGTCTCCACAATAAATAAAAAAATCGTAGGTTCGAGACCCACCTGGGCAACTTGGCGAGACCTTATCGCTACAATAAATCAAAAAATCAGCCAGGCGTGGTAGCACATGCCTGTAATTCTGGCTACTCGGAAGGCTGAGGCGGAAGGATTGCTGGAGCCCAGGTCGAGGCTGCGGTGGCCGGGAGCGGCCATTGCACTCCAGTCTGGGCGACAGAGTGAGACTCCAACTCAAAAAAAAAAAAAAAAAAAAAATCAAAAAATGAGCCAAGTGTGGAGATGTGTACCTGTAGTTCCAATTACTTGGAAGGCTAAGGCAGAAGGATTGCCTGAGCCCAGCAGGTCAAGGCTGCGGTGGCTGTGAGCATGCCACTGTACTCCAGCCTGGGTGACAGAGTGAAACTCTAGCTCAATTTTAAAAAACAAACAAACAAAAAACTGGCTTTTATGCCAAGTCTGATTTTTTTCTCAACAACTCCTTGGAATTCCAACTTACCATAGGCCAGTAGTCGCATAGAGGGTGCTGTCTCATCTGGGTTTATGCTCTTTAAACCCTCACTTGCTTTTCTAAAATAAAACCACATATGCAATTAAGAAGGCAAAAGTAAAAGCAGTATATCAGGAAAGTACACAAGACACTTTAAACCCAGATACTTACTGAGGCATTGGGTAGGTTACACTCCAGAATTCATTTAAACAAAACCCAGCAAATTTTCAATGAACTGAAATCACCAAAATTTCCAACCAACCTTTGCCTTGTATCTGACTTTCATGTAAAGAATAAACATAATAAAAATGCAAGTGAATGAGCCATCAGTAGCTGAGTTTACTAAGAAAAAACTCACAACACTCTGACTACTCTCTAAGCTCAATAAATATTTAATTCAGCATCTTACAGGATCTAACACTCCGAATTTTTTTCGCTTCCCAAAGTACTGAATCTTCATTCCCACATTGTCGGCACTTTGTTGTATCTTCCACTAGGGCTATGCTTATTCTGCCACCCTTCTTGTACCTTCGCTTTCCAGGGAACCTCAACTATACTCTCCCTTCAACATCCAGCTCAGACAGCAGTTTGTTAAGGCAGCTGCCTCTACCAGTGGTTGGTAATCATTAATCTCTCCTTAGTCCTAAGCCCTATAGTACTGATAGCCTGAATGCTCATGTGGGTACCTAATCATATGAGCTTTTTGATTCTAAAATATTTCACGTATTTGCTATATATTCCCAGTTGGGCTTCAGGGGGAGAAAGCAGTCTGCTACTTTTATTGTATCCTGCAGAATAAAATGCTACTCTCTGAATAGGGGATAAATGAATACTTGGATGAAAGGACAGATACTTCTCAATAATAAAATGATCTTCTGAGTAACCTTTTCTTTTTTTTGAGTTGGAGGTCTTACTCTGTCACCCAGGCTGGAGTGCAGTGGCACAATCACGACTCATCACGGCCTCGACCTCCTGGGATCAGGTGATCCTTCCACCTCAGCGTCCCCTCCCTACCCCACCCAATAGCTGGGACTACAGATGAGTACCACCATGTCCACTAATTATTTTTGTTGTTGTTGTTTTGTAGAGATGGGGTAAAGCTGGTCTCCAACTCCTGGGCTCAAGTAATCTGTCCGCCTCAGCCTCCCAAAGTGCTGGGGTTATAGGCGTGAGACACCATGCCACACTCTTCAGAGTAATCTCATCTATGCTTCTGTTGTGGCCAGTTCACAATTTTGCCATAAGACCTGCCACCATGCACGTGCGTCAGGAAGGCTAGGTGAGGCAGTTCAGCTCTACTACCACCAACATGCCAATCTTTGTTGACTAGAAAACTGCTATAACAAATGGGAGATGCTGACCTCAAAATATTTAAGTTATATTTACTACAAAGTATGTTTTTAAAGCAACGAAGAAACCAGAAGATTTTAGAATGATTTTTGAGCAAGTATTGAAACAAAAGAGTCAGGTTGACTCTAAGAACAATTAAATTAACCAAAACATACTTATTTTCTGGGCACTGTGTTCTTTTAAATTTCAGGGTATGCATATTCATTATAGTTGGCTTATTCATTGCATACATATCAATATAATTAATGACATTAAATTAAGGCAATGCAGGATGCAAGCAAACTAGTAATAAGCCTAATAAACGGGGTCCTTTGCTTTTCTAGACTCTAGAAACAATTTACCATGTCTTCTGAAAGGGTTTGGTAGTGAAGACAGGAGCCAGAAATGGAAGTGACTAGCTTCCTTTCTGGAGCAGTAATAAGTAAAATATCCATTTTCCTAAATAAAATAAATGTACCTGTCATAGTGAGGTTGTTAAAGGCTAACTAAATCTTATGAGATGCATAAAACAGATCAACATGGTCGAATCCATACATTTTGGAGGATTTCTGTTTTATATAAATTACTCAGTAATAAATAAAAAATCTTGGCCAGGCACAGTGGTTCACACCTGCAATCCTAGTGCTTTGGGAGACCAAGGCAGGAAGACAGCTTGAGGCTAGGAGTTCGAGGCCAGTCTGGGCAATATAGCAAGACACCGTCTTTATAAAAAAAAAAAGTTAGCTGGGCATGATGGTGAGCCCAAGAGTTTGAGGTTATAGTGAGCTCTGATCATACTACTGCACTCTAGCCTGAGTAACAGAGTGAGACCCTGAGAATCAATCAATCAATAATCTTAGCTATTTGGTATAGCAAAGTACTACTATCACAAATATAGGAAATGTATAAACTCAAAAGTTGAATTAAATTTCTCATTCTATTTACAGAAGTGGGAAGAAAGGTTATAACACTAACAGTTCTGAATGTTAATATTAGGAAGTGAGAAAGTGCAAACCATGATCTGTTTCCATGTTCACTTCTGTTTTACTGAAGTAGAAAATTCTTTGTTTGTACTTATTATTGTGTTTCTAAGAGCAAAAAAAAATCCCAATTTTAAAATAGAAATTCTGAAAAACTACTGATAAGTCATACCATCTTTCTTGTTCTGTATCACAGCACTCTGGGAGGCCAAAGTGGGAGGATAGCGTGAGCCTAGGAATTTGAGACCAGCCTAGGCAACATAGTGAGACACCGTCTCTACAAAAATATTAAAAAATGAGCTGGGCATGTTGGCGTGTGCCTGTAGTCCCAGCTACTCAAGAGGCTGAGAAGGGAGGATCACTTAAGGCCAGGAGGTCAAGCCTGCAGTGAGCCGTGACTGTGCTCCAGCCTAGGTGATAGAGCGAGACCCTAACTTAAACAAACAAAACTAGCAGTGGCTATCTTACAGTCTTTACAATTTTTCTATACGTGGAAGATTTTCTGAAATTTCAAAATATTTATGGTTCAGCATTATAAGACAAAATTGAATCAAATGATAAAAGTTTCAAATCCAACAGAAAGAATCTAATATTTGTTTTAGGCAACACACAGGAGTTTTAAGTTGCATAGAGTTGCATAAACTGTTTTTGACAACATACAATTAATAATGTTTTAGACAACATAGCTTGGAATTTTTTAAAATTACTGTAAGAATGGGCTACCACTTGTGGCCATATGACAATTTCTTACCGTGCAAGGCCTTGCCAAGTTAAAAGTTACTATTCATTCATTCAAGATGAAGTCTGTCTCTAAGGCTTAACCCATATTAGAATCTATCTAATCTATTAGAATATTCTAACAAATCTAATTATTAGATTACAATGATTACTATTTCGACCCAATTCCATATGTTTATAAAACCTGGGGCAACCTTTCTGCACGTTAATCTTTTTTTTTTTTTTTTTTTTTTGAGTTGGAGTCTCACTCTGTTACCCAGACTGGAGTGCAGTGGCCGCTCCCGGCCACCGCAGCCTCGACCTGCTGGGCGCCAGCGATCCTTCCGCCTCAGCCTTCCAAGTAGCCAGAATTACAGGCATGCACTACCACGCCTGGCTGATTTTTTGATTTATTGTAGAGATGAGGTCTCGCTGCCCAGGCGGGTCTCGAACCCGGA
>NW_007253418.1:493868-499228 GCF_000164805.1 Carlito syrichta
GCCACTGCACTCCAGTCTGGGTGACAGAGTGAGACTCCAACTCAAAAAAAAAAAAATTCAATCAAGACAGTACTTGAAACTTAAAAGTTCAAAACCTACTTCGGCAGTAGATATAAAACATTGGTTAAATCAAAGTCTCTATATCTGAATGTAGTATCGCATAAGAGAGTAATTAAAATATATTCATAGAAAGTTAGTTATAAAGTATTATAATAATTATCAGACTTAACACAACTACATAACATCCAACATTCCTAAAATTTGTCAGCAACATTCTGGATATTCTAAAGGTTTGTTAAAGATGCATTTTATAAATGCAAACACAAACACCTATTAACACAGGTTTTGTCCTACCATCTGTTTACAAATTTCCAAAGATCCTTTCAGAGGGACAAACATGGTTTACCCAGGGGGCCAAAGAAGCTTCTCTGAGCTTTCTGGCATGAGCCTACAGATAGTGCAATTCCTTCCCCATATGGCCCTACTCCTTTCCTGCCCTCATTAGACATGCAAACCCATGTTCAGCTTAAAGTATTTCAAAGCAGTGGGGATCGGTGGCTCAGCCTGTAATCTCGTGCCTTTGGGAGGCTGAGGTGAGTGGATTGCCTGAGCCCACGGGTTCGAGACCCGCCTGGGCAGGTGAGACCTCATCTCTACAATAAAATCAAAAAATTAGCCGGGTGTGGTAGCACGCGCCTGTAATTCCGGCTACTCGGAAGGCTGAGGTGGAAGGATCACCGGAGCCCAGTAGGTCGAGGCTGCGGTGGCCGGGAGTGGCCACTGCACTCCAGTCTGGGTGACTGAGTGAGACTCCAACTCAAAAAAATAAATAAATAAATAAAGTATTTCAAAGCTATAGGTGAACACCAAGAAAAAGGTGCCATTTTGGGTGGAAACCACAAGAAATAGGTAGTGAAAAATAGCAGATACCCATTTAGGCATTCTGATAAGTCAGGTTTAGAAGTTACAAGTCCTAAATGTGACATTCTGTATTAGAAATAAAGTTTTTTCAAAATTAGAACCATCACATGAAAATGCAAAACCATCATGAGCCAATGATGTCACTGACAGGAAAACCCAGAGCAATCTGAGGCTAAGTTGTTAAAAGAATACAGTGCCCAGTCAAGGGCACTACTTAGACCACACTGCAGAATACTGTGCTGGGTCCCAAGCACAGGTAAAAACCAAGCACTGACCAAAAGGGTCATGTCCACTGACCAGAAAGAACAGACTTTCTTTGGGAAAAATCTGGAAGCCACAACCATGCCTTCTGAGGTACAGGGGAAGAAATGAGGACTGTTCAGCCTTGAAAGAAACACGATGACAACCATACGGCAGAGACTTCATTCACCTGGTGAGTGGGGAAGAGGCAAGAAGGAGGGGAATTTTGAGTACTTTAATAACATTTTAGAGTTAAATTTAAGATTGCAGGCCAGGCATGGTAGCTCGTGCCTATAGTCCCTGCACTTTGGGAGGCTGAGCAGGGAGAGGACCGCTTGAGGCCAGGAGTTCCAGACTACCCTGGGCAACATAATGAAACCCTGTCTCTACAAAAAAATCGAGAAAGAAAAAGTTAGCTGGGCATGGTGGTGCACGCCTGTAATCCCAGCTACTCTGGAGGCTGAGGTGGGAAGTGAACTATGGTCACACCACTGCACTCCAGCCTAGGTGACAAAGAGAGAGAACTTGCCTCAAAACAAACAAACAAACAAACAAACAAATAAAATTATAGGATGGTAGTGAGTGCTGAACAGAGACATTCAACTTCAACTATGTGAACACAAGTACAGGATTAATGATGATTTTAAAGCAAATGAACAAACAGAAGCCCCGCTGGAGAAGGAACACATTTCCTGAGTTTTTAATAAGGCAGATAAAAAGTCCTTATAAAGTGATGTTCTGGATCAGAAAACATTTCACTCAAAAACCTATAATAAGCAAATCAGAACATTTCTTGAATAAAGCCTGAGACCAGCACTCCAAAGATCAGCTAGATGTCCATCTGTCAGGAATGCTGTGGAAAGTTACATGTTACCTTTGATATTTATTTGTTCCTATTTAATACTTTCAGGCACTAAATGGGAATTTCATTTTTAACCCTTTCTAAGGTACGACTTTGGCTTTTAAGCAACACCTTTCTGGTTTTCAATTTTTAATTTAAATTACCTCATTGTGAAAAGGGAATTCAATATCTGCTTTTTTTTTTCTTTTTTAACCAAATATGCATATTTGGTTAAATATATACATTTATTTATTTATTTTTTTATTATAGAGATGTGGGTTACAATTCAGGGTTAGGTATACAAACGCTGATTACGCAGGTACCCTTGTTGATGAGGTATGCCCCTACCTCCCTAGCAGTTTTTCTCAACTGCCAATCCCACCCCCCCCTCCCCTGACACTTTCCTGCTTTTAAAAGTAAAAAGTGTAGTGAGCCATGATCACTGTGCTCCAGCTTGGGCAACAGAGACCCTGATGCCAAAAACAAAACAAAAGTAAAGACTACAGAAGGCCCAACATATTGGTAAGAACAGATCATCAGAAGCCCATGAGAAGAGACGTTGCTGAGGCTCTGTCTTCGTTATTTCATGACATTCATGGACAGCCGTAATAACCTCATTTGCAGAAATAAAAATGATGGCTCATTTATTATTCTGCTGACTAAGTCTTACTACATAATCAAAGCCAACCTCATGACTGCCTGAAACAAAGAAACGGCTACAAGTTCAGGCTATGTGTCAAATCAGTGGCTTCATGTGAGATCCTCGTGGATCCTTCAGGAGAACTACTCCCTGGCCCAAAAAAGGAACTCAGGCTTTTTAAAAATGTATTTTTTGATCATGGATTTGAAACAACAGGAAATATCTCAAAATGAACTCCTTTTTTAACCTACTACTGTCAAAATAATGAAAGACATAATCCCCATAAGAATTATTTATCTTAGGCCGGGCTCGGTGGCTCAGCCTGTAATCCCAGCATTTTGGGAGGCTGAGGTGAGTGGATTGCCTGAGCCTGCGGGTTTGAGACCCACCCAGGCAACTTGGCGAGACCTCATCTCTACAATAAATCAAAAATTAGCTGGGCATGGTCCTGTGCCTGTAGTTCCGTCTAGTTGCAAGGCTGAGGTGGAAGGATCGCCAGAGCCCAGCAGGTCGAGCCTGTGGTGGCCGGGAGCGTGCCACTGCACTCCAGTCTGGGCGACAGAGTGAGACTCCAACTCAAAAAAAAAATAATAATAATTATTTATCTTAAGTGGTGGCAAGGAGAAGCACATATAAATTCTGAGCTAGAATGGTTTCTGTTGTTTCTTGTTTTTTTTTTTTTTGAGTTGGAGTCTCACTCTGTCACCCAGGCTGAAGTGCAGTGGCATGCTCACAGCCACTGCAGACTTGACCTGCTGGTTCAGGTGATCCTTCCAAGTAGCTGGAACTATAGGTGTGCACCAGCATGCCCAGCTAATTTTTTGATTTATGTAGAAATGAGGTCTCGCTGCCCAGGCGGGTCTCGAACCCGCGGGCTCAGGCAATCCACTCACCTCAGCCTCCCAAAGGCGCGGGATTACAGGCTGAGCCACCGAGCCCGGCTAGTTTCTGTGGTTTCAATGGCTATTCCCCTAGCTTATTTTTCTCCATAGCAGTTTATATCTTCTAATATACAGTATATTTCTTGTTCATCTTTTTGTTATCTGTCTCCTTCTATAACTTAAACTCCATGAGGCCAGAGACTCTGTCTTTTAATTACTGATATATCCCCTGTGCCTAGGATAGTGTCTGGCATTGAGTAAATTTTCAAGATATATTTTTAGAGTAAAAGGAAGGAAGAGAAGAGGAAATGTCCATAAGTTAAAAGAATATACAATATTTTTAGGCTAGAAATGTACTGGTCTCTTGGCTTAGAACTATGTAGGAAGGCACGGACCCCCAAATACCATACTAGATTCATGTTTCAAATTACCAAATCATAACTCAAATCTAACCGGGGCAAAAAGGTAAATAAAACATTTCACTCACTTTAAAAGTCTATAATATGCAAACCGGAACATTTCTTGAATAAAGACTGAGACCAACACTCCAGAGATCAGCAGATACTTCTGTGCTGGTCCATCTTTGCTGTCAGTAATGGCTCTTGCCATGAACCAAACTAACGATGAAAGCAGTAGAGATACCAACCAGAAGAAAGCTCTGAAAAAGACGAGGAAGAAAAGTTCCATAATAACGTAAGTACAGGATTAATGATGATTTTAAAGCAAAGGAACAAACAAAACCCTGGAGGTTTTAATAAGGTAAATAAAAAGTACTCATAAAGTGATGTTCCAGATCAGATTAATCAATGGTGCATCTTCCCTGGTGAGAGAAACATGGAATCCAAGAGGAATGTGCTCTTTTCCAGTTACCCTGCCATTTGAAGTACTTCTGCAAACTATCTGCCAATGACTGTCTTGCCAGAAAATGGTTATCTGCCACTTTTCCTAATCAATATTTTGCTTAGGGATGTGTCAAAACAATAGAACACACAACCTGTGACTATGGCAATTGTCCTATCCTTTAAACCCTACAAGAAATTATGGGTCTAATGGTCATCTATCTGCAAAGATGAGTGTCTTTTCCAGACAACGATCTCTACCTCTGCTAGTAGAGTGACTGATTTAAAATCCAAATGTTGAAGCCTTGTGTTCTGGTCCAGATCAGTTTTGCAGAACGGGATCTTACAACACTCCTGTGGAGTCTAATGAGTATAGGAAGCTTCAAAAACCTTCATCCCAACTCTATTGTTTTTAAGAGGCCAGGTTATGCAGTCTTTAAATACAGCCGTGGAAGGTGAAGAAGGTGAAGAAACTCAGAACCGTGGCTGTCACTGGCCTAGCGGGGGTGTGTGGCCTGTCCCCAGTAAGAGCTGCCGGGCAGGTGAAAAGGGGATTATGACCACACTGGCCGCAGAGTTGGGACTCATCCAGCTCCCAGAAACAGACGCCGGCTCTGGGGTGTCGGTGTCTTCACAGGTCTCAGTCCTTCGGCTGCACACCTGAATCACCCACGAGGGGCTTCTGAACAACCTGGAGGCCGAGTTCCACCTCCTAGCCATCCTGAACCGCTGGGCCTGGGATGGGGCCATCAGCCTGCGTAAGGCGCCTGGCACCCAGGTGACTCCAACTGGCCGAGGGCGAGAGCCACTGTCCCAGATACTGACGGCTCTAAGCCCCGCGGAGTAGAGACACCTCGGCGAGTCAGAGGGACACGAGGGGCCGCCTCCCAGAAAAGCGAAGGGGCGTGCACGCGCGCATCCCCGATTTTCCCCCACCACGTCAGTGGCCTCGGGGCCCAGCGAAGCCCACCCACAGCCCTGGGAGCCAGCCTCGGGGC
>NW_007253418.1:500003-500527 GCF_000164805.1 Carlito syrichta
CCCGCGCAGCCCTCCCCGTTCCGCCCTCCGCCCCGCCGGGCGTTTGGGGGCGGCCCGGCGTGACGCCGGCCCAGAGGCGGACGGGGTCTCTGGCGACCCTGGGGCTGAGGCTTGGCGCCCCCGCCGCAGATACTCGCCGATCGAGTCTCCAGGGTCAGTCGCGGGCGGCCGGGAGGAGGGGCCGGGGGAGGGCCCCAGCCCGCCCTGGAGCCGCCTGCCGCGAGCACTCAAGAGAAGCGTAGCGCGGACGGAGGCAGGACTCCCGTTTGTGTCTACTTGTTTAGTTGAGTTGGAGGTCTCATCTCACTCTGTCGCCCAGGCCACGGCCAGGGCTCACCGCAGCCTCAAACTCCGGGGCTCAGTCGATCCTCCCGCCTCAGCCTCCCGAGCAGCAGGGATCACAGGCGCGCACTGCCACGACTGGCTCAATTTTTTTCTTTTTCTTTTTCTTTTTCTTTTTTGAGTTGGCGTCTCACTCGGTGGCCCAGACTGGAGGGCAGCGGCCGCTCCCGGCCCCCGCAGCC
>NW_007253418.1:500547-501753 GCF_000164805.1 Carlito syrichta
ATGGCCGCCGCCTCTGCAGCTCTGCGAAGACACCGGAGCAAGGGGGTCCTGGGGATGCGGAGGACGACGTCATGGGTGGTATGGGCGAGGCCACATAGGATCATGGAGGCGCTCACTGCTGAAACAAGGAGGCCCTGGAGACGGTAACAGGGCCCCAGAGCTAACCAAAACCCACTCTTTTTTTGTTGAGTTGGAGGCTCACTCGGTCGCCCAGACTGGAGGGCAGCGGGCGCTCCCGGCCACCGCAGCCTCGACCCGCTGGGCTCCGGCGATCCTCCCGCCTCCGCCTTCCGAGGAGCCGGAATTACAGGCGCGCGCTGCCACGCCCGGCTGATTTTTTCATTTATGGTAGAGATGAGGTCTCGCCAAGTTGCCCAGGCGGGTGTCAAACCCACGGGCTCAGGCAGTCCACTCGTCTCAGCCTCCCAAGGCGCGGGATTACGGGCTGAGCCACCGAGCCCGGCTTTTTTTTTTTCTTTTTGCAGAGACGAGGTTTCAGTGTGTTGCCAAGGCTGGTCGTGCACTCCTTGGTTTAGGCCATCCTCCACCTCAGCCGCCCAAAGTGCTGGGATCGCAGGTGTGGAGCGCCGTACCCTGCCAACAGGAGTCTTTTTAAAGCACATTTTTTCCGTTTGCATCGATGCCGGAGCTTCGTGCTATACCATGTGTAAAACCTAGGCTGGGACAGCAGGGACCCAGTCGAGAAGCCACAGTGGTAAAATGCTGAAATAGTGGTGGAGGTAGCTGTCCTCCGGGCTGTTTTGGCTCGTTGGTTTTAGCTCTTTCCCCCTACATCTTCCAAAAAGTTGATTTTGAAGGCATTCTCTGACCACCCCATAGCAATGGCAGGATCGCCCAGCTCCATCCTCTGACAGACTAAGTTTAGCCTGCTCGATTGCCTTCCCTATTATAATGTAAACTCCTGAAGAAAGAACTTTGTTCTTTCTTGTCTCCTCAGTGCCTAGAAAGAGTCCACTAAATATCTCTTCAATAAGTAATTTAAAAAGTAGAACTTATAAACACCTATTTAATATCAATTTCAAGAGGTTTCACAAATTAAAACCAGAAGATTAATTTCCCCAACCATTTACATCTAAGCTGTTTCTCATATTGAATGAGAATATGATACTTCATGGGGTATTTTGAGGAGTCTTCCGGGCACAGGTGTTGCCACTCTTACGCATTCTTTTTTTTTTTTTTTTTTTT
>NW_007253418.1:501867-508257 GCF_000164805.1 Carlito syrichta
CGCCCAGGCGGGTCTCGAACCCGCGGGCTCAGGCAATTCACTCACCTCAGCCTACCAAAGGCACGGGATTACAGGCTGAGCCTCTGAGCCCGGCTTTTTTTCTTTTTTAAAGCTGGAATCTCACTCTGTTGCTCAGGCTGGAGTGCAGTGGCATGCTCACGGCCACCGCAGCCTCGACCTGCTGTGTTCAGGCAATCCTTCCACCTCAGTCTTCCAGGTAGCTGGAACCACAGGCATGCACCACCATGCTTGGCTAATTTTTTGTAGAGACAAGGTCTTCCACGTTGCCCAGGCTGTTCTCGAACCCCTAGGCTCAGGCAGTCCTCTCGCCTCTGCCTCCCAAAGTGCTGGGATTAGAGGTGTGAGCCACTGTGTCCAGCCAATCTGTGTGTCTTTACCAGCCAAGGAATTTGGCAGACTTTGGCCTACATAACTAAGTTTGTGATTTGAGGTGTGGAAAAAGCTGAGACTGCAGTGCGTCCTTTTTTTTTTTTTTTGAGTTGGAGTCTGTCGCCCAGGCTGGAGTACAGTGACACGCTCATAGCCACTGCAGCCTCGACCTACTGGACTCGGGCTATCCTTCCGCCTTGGCCCTCCAAGCAGCCGGAACTACAGGTGTGCACCACCATGCTTGACTAATTTTTTGATTTATTGTAGAGATGAGGTCTTGCCAAGTTGCCCAGGCTGGTCTTGAACTCCTGGGTTTCAGCAATCCTCTTGCCTCCTCCTCCCTGAGTGCAGAGATGACAGGTGTGAGCCATAGCGCCTGACTCACTCCTACACATTCTTTAATGTCTGTCATGAATAAAACTCTTGGCAATCCTCATTGAAAAGACACCAGTCGGTAAAAGCTGGACCTGTTGGAAGATGTTTTGCCGCTCACCTCTGAAAATGGGCCTTCCAATAACACAACCAAAGGTGCTGAATTCTTACAGGGTAACATCACCTTTGCCCATTTGAAACAGTAATGTGTACATTCCATTTACTCCCACAGAATACTTCTTCAGACACCAAGGACTGTATTTTGAATTATTGAGCCCCTTATCAAAACGCAGGTCAAGACAACAGTTCAGCATGGCAGAGTGACTTGCTGTTAGATCTTGGCTCTATCCTGAATTAAACTTACCACATGCAATTCTGTCTGTCACTTTGGCTCCATGCAGAAATACCTTAACAGAAGCATTATGGACAGTGTTCTCTGTGTAAATTTACAAATTTTCAAGAAATGTCCAGAATGCTTAATACAACTATTTTATTATCACTGCTTAATATCCCTCATGGATCCATGTTTTACTTTCTGAGTTTGAGACTAGAAAAAAAGTTGTGTTTCTCCTGACAAATTCATGTGCTCAGGCAGAGCTAACTTATCCTCCTCAGACTCTACCTTGACTCCCAGGAAGCTTGGGGCTAAATCGAGTACTCAGTTATAGCAATGAGTCTTCTGATTTTTAAAAAATGATAATTACTGCCCTGACTTCAAAACAGGACTTATTCTTTTACCCTATTTTAATGACTTGATTACCCCTATATTAACTGAGATCTATGTGTCTTGGCGAAAGCTGCCTTGAACAATTGGGAAGTAGGCAAGGTAATGAATAATAAAACGATTTATAGCAACATCCCTACCTCATTCTTAACATGCAGAGCTGCGGTTGGGAGGGATTTATATTCATGATATCTTGACCTTATTTCAGTTCCCATTTTAGTCCCCCAAGTCTAGTTGAAAAATGGAAAGGCAACACAAAACGTAATGTCTGCCCCCTTATCTGTGACGACATCTTTAACTGACGGGATAGAAGAGAGGAAAGCCACTAGAAAACTGGCAAAATCACCAAAGTCATCTCTAGCATCCATTGTTATTTATTAGGAAAACTTATTTCAAGCTTTCTCTTACACTTATATATCATTGTATATCTTCTTACATTTATATATGTAAATATATAATGCCGGATACACTGATATAATGCGTGGCTGTCTCAAAAGCACTTTCTACACTGATTTCAACAATCCTGTTTCCAAGTAAGGAATTTGAGGCTAAGTGGTAGTGCTGTTGACTCCTTAAGAATTTACTCTTTGTTTTCCTCAAAGGCTTGAAAACACAAGGTACTAAATGATGGTGGGAGTTTAATCCCTAAAAGGTGACTGGGGAGAAAGGGGAGACACCCACTGTGAAGCCGGCTACAGACTGCTGACAGTTCCTCCGCACTGGATACAGACTAACTAATCCATGCATTCGAGCTGTGTTTGTGTTCTGGTAGTGCTGATAGATTTGTACGTATTCAACCACTTATTCATTCGTTCATACTTTATGCCAGATGTCCGCCAAGCATGAGGCATGATGCTAGGAATTGGGAATAGACCAAGGAAGCAGATGGCCCCTCTCTCCATGGAACTTTCAGGTTCGTGGGGCGGGGGTGGGGTGGGGGGATGAGCAGGTAGAGGATGTCATGGGAACACACAGGAGGGCGCCGGACACCCAGTCCATGCCTGTGAGGTTTGTCTAAAGAAGATAACCCTCTGTATTCTTCAGGTCTCAGGAGTTAGCAAAGCCAGGAAGTAGGGAAGAAATGAAAGGACACGTGTAAAGTGCCCAAAGGGAAAGAAAACAGGACACTTCTGAGGGACAGAAATGTAGCTCAGCCTGTAGTTCAGGACGGCCGGGGTGTGTGCAGAGAGGGTGCGATAAGACTGGAAAGGCCAGCAGGGGCCAGATGCCACAGAGCCCCATAGGCAGTTTTATGGATTTTGGCGTTCACCTGAGGTCATGCGTTTTACCCAAGGGAGCGGTATGGTCAGACTGCCCTATAAAGATATGGAAAATGGGATTCTGGACAGGAGGTCCTTAGCACAGTGCAGGCCTGAGATGACAGTGGCCTGAATCAGGGAATTAGCTGGGGTCTGGCAGAAAGCAGACACATTGAAGAGAGGTTTAGGAATTTAGTGACCAATGAAATACATGAAGTCAATGAGAGAGGGAAGAGTCATGGATGATGGCTTCTAGAGGTTTCTGGCTTACGTCGCTGGTGTGGAGACAGGAGGGAGTACGGGAAAACAGACATGATAATACAACCATTTTAGATACCCTGAGGTTAAGAGCGTGTAGGACTCCAAATGGAGGTGTTCAGTGGGCACTGGACATTCAGGATCAAGAGACCTGGACTGAGACTCTTCAAGAGCACCTGAAACTTCAAGACTGGGTGGAATCAGCTGGTGTGTCAGGAAAGTGAGAACACAGTTTCATGCCAGAACACCAACATTTCAGGTAATGAGGAGAAGAGGGACCTCAGAGGAAACTGAAAAGAAGCTGCTGGGAGGGATACAAGAAAATTGGGGAGTGTAGGGTCATGGAAGCCAAGGGAGAAAACTCAGAAAGAAGGGCTTAGAAGAGAGTTAAGGCCGGGCTCGGTGGCTCAGCCTGTAATCCCAGCACTTTGGGAGGCCAAGGTGAGTGGATTGCCTGAGCCCGCGGGTTCGAGACCCACCTGGGCAACTTGGAGAGACCTCATCTCTACAATAAATCAAAAAAATTAGCCGGGCATGGTAGTGTGTGCCTGTAGTTCTGGCTACTTGGAAGGCTGAGGCGGAAGGATCGCAGGAGCCCAGCAGGTCGAGGCTACGGTGGCCGAGAGTGTGCCACTGCACTCCATTCTGGGCGACGGATTGAGACTCAAACTCAAAAAAAAAAAAAAAAAAGATTAGTTAAATAAGCTACTAGTGAAATATATCTACTGGATTCAGCCCTAAAGTGGTCACCGGTGACCCCGACAGAGAGGTAGAAGCCAGTCTGCAAAGTGTTCTTGAGTAAATGCATGATGAGAAAAAGAGGAAAGAGAAGATATTTAGTTTTGAAGAAGACACAAGACCCCAGCTAGAGGAAGACACAAGCCAGGAGATTTATCAGAATGCCCTGCACCATTTCCTTGGTAACAAGTGACGTCATTTGATCCTACTGAGTTCCTACTGGTTTTGTTGATGGGACGGTATGAGAGTCTTAAGGAAGCAATACTTAGAAGTAACTACATAACTACATACTCATAGGGTTGATTCTGCTTCAGCTTGCAAACAATATTCACTACTGGAATTTTTAAAAAGGCAATGCAAGAGGAAGAAACCATGAGAAAAAAACAGGGAGGGAAAAATTGGTCATAAGAAATCAGATAAAGCATTACTTAAGTACCTTGTTTCTTTATCCTAGGTCTCCATGGTCATAACGCCAAGAAGTTGATGTAATTTGTCTTCTGGAGAGAGGTGAGGGGAGAAGAGGGGAGAGAGACTGGGTGAAATCAGCCAGGGAGAGGGAGAAGGAGAGGGAGGGAGGGAGAGAGGGAGGGAGAGAGAGAGGGAGAGGGAGGAGGAGAGGGAGAGGGAGAGGGAGAGGGAGGGAGAGGGAGAGAAATAAAAGAGAAGATGAGAGAAAAACAAGAAAGAAATGTACAAAAGTAAACAGGAACAGCTTCATTTAGACATCAGAGAGACAAGTTAAAATGATGGTAGAATATCAAATGATCTGTGGAAATGCCAGTGTTTCATAGAATTTTAGAGCTGGGAAAGGACTTTGTGACTGTCCAGTGTAATAAAACTTTAAAAAAGCAAACAGATGAGGAAACACACCTAGAAAAGGCCCCATTAATTACCAGTGGAACCAGCCTGGAACTTGGAAATCTTGGTTTCTAGTTCAGGCCTCTTTCTGATAGATCCAGCTGCCTTAACTGAAGCCTGATATATTTTTGAGAATTCATTGCCTACTGTAACTACCTATATGAAGTGCTTGTTTCCCTTAAAAATTTCACTGCAATATTTGCTCACAAGCAACAAAAACTTAATTCATATCGATATTCGGCAGTCGCTATACTTAACCACAGAAATTCCTGTATTTGTTTTGTTTTTTTTTTTGAGTTGGAGTCTCACTCTGTCACCCAGACTGGAGTGCAGTGGCCGCTCCCGGCCACCGCAGCCTCGACCTGCCGGGGCTCTGGCAATCCTTCCGCCTCCGCCTTCCCAGTAGCTGTAACTACAGGTGCGTGCTACCACTCCCGGCTAATTTTTTTGATTTATTGTAGAGATGAGGTCTCGCCAAGTTGCCCAGGAGGGTCTCGAACCCACGGGTTCAGGCAATCCACTCACCTCAGCCTCCCAAGCGTGGGATTACAGACTGAGCCACCAAGCCTGGCTTTCTTTCATGTCATCATTCCCTTCTATCTTAGAGAGGTAAATATATATGTTTGTTTACTGAGTTGGAATCTCACTCTGTCACCCAACCTGGAGGGCAGTGGTATGATCACAATGATCATGGGTTACAGCAGCCTCAACCCCCTGGGCTCAAGCCATCCTTCCGCTTCAGACTCCCGAGTAGCTGGGACTACAGGTGTGTACCGACATACTTGACTATTTAAAAGAATTTTTTTTTGTAGAGATGTGGTTTCACTATATTGCCCAGGCTGATCTCAAACCCCTGGGCTCAAGCAAACTACCCCCCTTGGCTTCCCAAGGTGCTGGGATTACAGATTACAGGTGTGAGCCATAGTGCCTGGCCTATTTAATTTTATTATTTATTTTCTATAGGGCATTCTTATATATCCCTGGAACAAATACTGAAAAATCTAAATCTTGAGGATTGGAAATATGGAGGAGAAGAGAGGATTTACTCAGTTTAACAATACCTAAACCTCATTCTGGGTGATTTAGCTTAGTAAAAAAACATTCTTCTGTACTTAATAAAGTTTAAGATAGTGTAACACATACTAAGATAGTATAAAATATTTAACAAAGATTAAAATAGTGTAAGGATCAGAATAAAGACAAGACAATGAAGCTTCTTTTTTGCTTTTTTGGAGCTGGAGTTTCACTTTGTCACCCAGGCTGGAGTGCGGTGGCACAATCATGGTTCACCACAGCTTCAAACTCCGGGGCTCAGGTGATCCTCCCATCTCAGCCTCCTGAGTAGCTGGAACTACAGGCGCACGTCACCATGCCTGGCTAATTTTTGAAATTATGTAGAGACGAGGTGTCCCTATGTTCCCAGTCTGGTCTTAAACTCCTGTGCTCAAGCAATCCTCCCGCCTCAGCCTCCCAAAGCACTGAGATGATAGTCATGAGCTGCTGTGTCCAGCAAAAGTTTCTCATTTTATTGCTGCACGTACTGAGGCATTGATGGATTTATTTCAAATCTTCCTTTAAATTAAAAAGTAAATAGAGACCACGACTTCTAAATCATGCTTAGCTTTCTTGAGTGGTATGTTAATTTTGGCAACGCCTAAAGTTCATGGATTCCTTCATTTATGAAACACCTACTATGTGCCAGACCCCTTACTGTGTATGGTGGATTAAAAACAAAACAAGCCGGGCTCGGTGGCTCAGTCTGTAATCCCGCGCCTTTGGGAGGCTGAGGTG
>NW_007253419.1:0-55370 GCF_000164805.1 Carlito syrichta
CCTTGAAAGGAAAGAGCAGGATTAACAGAAAGCTCGAGAGAAGCCCGGACGGGGGTGTACGCGGGGCCCAGTCTCAGCCTGGCGACTGGTCTCGGTCCCCGTTGTGAAACGGGGATAGTCATTGTCTTCCCGCAGACTCTCAGCCGCGGGTGGGCGGGCAGGGGCGAGGCGGGCGCGGGGACCCGCGCGATGCGATGAGGGCGAGAAACGCCGTGCCCACCCGGGACAGCGCTGCTTCCAGGGGTGTCCCGGAGGGCCTGTCCAGCCGACGAGCCGGTGGTTATCCAGCAAGCAGAAAAGCTCTAGAAATGCGAAATAAAACAGGTAATTCTTCGTTGTTTTGACTTTCTTGCTGACACAAAATTTTAAACTTACACAAAAATGACAGGAGACTAGTACAAAGTACTTTTTAACCATCCAATCCAACTAGATTTAGTCCTTTGCATGGTACCTCATTGGGTTTACCTTTTGCAGTCTCTCTAATCACTCCTCCCCATCTGGCCTTGGATATCTGTTATCTATTGTCTAACGTCTATCTTCTATATCATCTATTATCTGTCGAGTGTGGATAATCTACTAACGCTGTCATCTGTCCAAGGCTGCCTATCCATCATCTATTCCTCGCAGGAAGTAGTACTTGAGAACAAGATCTGGACATTTCGTAGGCAGCTTGGAATATGGAAGCTTGTTGATTCTGGGTCCAATTTGAGAAACATGTCTTTTACTCACTGTTCCACCCTGGGCAAGCCAGTGCACTTTGAGCTGTTTGCACATTTGTAAATGGGAATGATAACATCTGCCCTCCCACCTCAGAGGGTCTCTGTGAGAGTCAAGACAATGCACACATACATACTTTGTTGAGAGCCAACATTTTAAAAACGACTGCGCTAGGTGTTCTGAGGGGTCAAAGGATGGGTAAGACACAGATCTCTTCCCTGGGTCTAGTGGACGGGGGGTGCACAGCATGGAGAAATAACTGTGGTGATAACAAGATGCAGGCAAATGAGAGGATGGAGGAGTTCGTTTTCCTGGGAGGGCCTCGGAGGAGTGAAGGTCTGAAGACCAGTGGAAAAATGTGTGAGTGGGAAGTCAAGGATGGGGTGGAAGGGCAATTCAAACAGGTGAAACATCTTGGACAGAAGAGCTGAGAGCAGTCAACGTGTTGCAAACATCAGAGGAGGAAACATGGCCTGTCCGGGAGAACTGAGCACCTGAGAGGCAGCCTTGATCCAGTGGAAGGGACAATCAGCACTGTGCAGCAGGAGGAAAACTTAATCCCCCACAAAATGGAATGCACCACCAAAAGCTCATTGTGTTCCTGCTGTTCCCTTACCTTGTTCAGAATTCCCACTGAAGTTAGGATAGCTGGTACTTTTATTTGCCAATTAAAGGTTACTCTGTCTCTTTTAGGTGAGAGCCCACTCGTCAAAGAATTTTTCCACTTCCTCCTTCCAGATCTGAGATGGTGTCTGGGTGCAGAGAGGCCCCTGTGTCCTCAGGGCTGGAGGGGAGTCCCCATTTCCATGCCGGCCTCTGCTGGTGTCTGGTGTGGTGGGGCTGGTGGTCTCCTATCTGAACTTCATGTGGCCAGCCAGACTCCATGCTAATACAGAGTCCTCAGTCCCTGCCTCCTGCTCCTATGCAGGCCTCGTCTGACCTCACCCTCCCTCAGCACTTCCACCTATGTCTGTTCTGGGGTCCCCTGGGGGTGGACTGAGACCCTGGGACACTCTTCAGCAACTCCCTACCCATCTGGACACCCCCTCCAACCTCACCATTTCCCTGGCACTTCCCACACCTGCAGCTGCCCGTTTTTCCAGGCTGAGTTCTGAGAGGGGATAATCAGATCGCCACTGGTGGAAAATGAGCACCTCCGTGTGTGTAGTTCATAATGCAGAGCCTCGAAATCTGATGATTCGTCAAAGGGAAGCCTTGAGGCTTCACGATTAGAGCAGTGAAAGAGACACTGGTTGAATCACTTAAAAAACAAATGTTGTGATCGTACTGTATACTTTTCCAAAAGAGCAAGTAAGCTTCGCAGAAACATGACTCTCTAGTGTCCTCTGGCCCTCTCCACCCCAGGCAGATGAGTTAGGTTCTGGGGCACGCCCAGCTGAGTGGAGGGAATGGGAACCCTAGGAAGGTGATGGTGACGTCAGAGTGTGCCCAAGCCCACCAGGCCATTTTTAGCTTGTAGTTATGAACAAAACTGCCGTCTCCCTTTTGTGTATGTGTGTATTTTAAAAGCCTGGATATTAGACTTCAGCAGAAAATGTACTTCCCCTTCAACCCTGCACCCAACAAAAAGCCTTGGATGTTGGAGAGCTTGGTCAGTGTTAATTTCTTTTCCCACTCCCAGCTGCTTCCTTCTGCGGCCGAACCACCAGGTGGTCTGGGAACATGGGCGGCTCTTCTGAGCCTGGACCCTGGTCTGGTGCCTCTCGGGGTCCTGGAAGCAAATGTGGAGCACAGCCCACTGCGGTGTGTCCCCAGGTTCCTAAGGCAGCACACTGTCTCTGCCCCAACCCTCAGCACCCTCTGTGGTACGGAGCTGGTGCCTGGTGCATGCTGGTCGCAAAACGCTGCATCAGCAGCATGGGCCTGGAGCAGGATTCCTAACAGATGCTTGGCCTGCTTCTCAAGGTGATTAGGAAGACGAAATCAAAGACCAGCCGTGGGACACTCTCATGAACACATTTTAAAGTGTGCAGAGGTGAAGTGCTGCTTGGGGCTGTGTCCACGTCAAGGTGGACGTAGACACGTCTTGGGGCTCTGATCCCAGGACGGATCAGTTCAGCTTCCCTGTCAGCTTCCAGCCCCTCTTGTTTCTAACCATAACTGAATATCAAGTGAGATGGACACCACAGAGCAAAACTCCCCAATGCTAGAAAACTTCGTTCCATGGAATAGCCAAGCTCTCTACGTCCTGTAATTTAAAAGGTGTCTTCTTCCGGCCCAGCCTGCATTTGGCCCTGATCCCAGGCCAGGAGCTGTGGCAGTGGTGAAGGGGCAGGATCTCTTCTCTCTCTGCTTCACCTCTCACCCCTGCACCACCGCTCTCTGGGGCCACCAGGAGCAGAGAGGGAATGGAAAGGGTCAGAAAGACTTCTTCACTGGTGTGGCCTGAGAGTCTTTGGCGTGGTGGATTCTAAATAGCGCTTTTGTGAGTTCTTCAGGACTGTCCTGACCCTCCACCGCTGCAGACCTCTCAGCTAAGCACCTTTGATGCAGACGATGAGTATCTAAGGTGCCCCTCAGCATGCTGGCCATCCCTGGGCTTTCCTGCTGCTGGGATCGCATTCCCTCTCCAGGAGGTCCTCTTGGGAGAAGGACTTTCAAGCTGATCTGTGGGGTCCATATCTGGCTAATGAGAATACAAAGGAACATGCAAAAAACCCTGGAATTATATTTTGGAGACGGGCTCCTTGTAGTATAGGCTTCCTCAGCTAGGTGAGTGTTATAGGAGTCCATTAGCATCAGTGTACCAGCTATGTTGCTATGAGATGTTGTGTTTGGCTTCAGTGAATTTTTTTGGAGATTCTTTCAGTGGGTCTGCCATTTCATGATGGGCGATTTATGAGCACACCTTCCCATGCCACCTGAGTGTTCAGCAGTTTTTGACCACAAATGACATGACTTCTGTGCCCCCCCGCCATTAACCCAATCTCAATCCAAATGACTTTTGTTTGTTTGTTTTCCTAGATGAAAAAAGTCCTTAAAGGAAAATATTTTGCCAATGTGGAAGAGGTAAAACAAAACATGGCAGAATTACTAAAAGGCATTAGAGTTGACAGTTCAGAAACTATTTTGAACAGTGGAAAAAGGATCCTGGTAGGTGTACTACATCAAATGGGGAGCACTTGGAAGTTGAGTGAAGTTTAAACATGTAAGAATAAATACACAATTTTTTATAAACAAATTCTGGGTTTTGGGGGGTCCTCCTTATATAAATTTACTTTTGCTTTGCAGCCTCCTGCCCTGACTCTGCCGTTGACAACGGCCAGCCAACTGCACCTCTGGCCTGTGGGCTTCCGAGCGAGCGTGAGGCAGATGCCATTCCTGCCTCTCTAGGAAGACTCAGGTTGAGCTCCCCAAACGGATCTCAGGAAGCTTCCTTGGTATGAGGGAGGGAGAAGCATCTCCCCAGCCTGTGGAGAAAGAAGAAAACAGTAGCTGTTTTCTCCAAAAACATCCTCCCTGCTGGCCTCCATCCACGGAGAGAAATTCTCCAAGACAACCCGGGGTGGGTCCTGGGGTGACACTCAACAGTCTCTTGGAACTATCCTCAGTAAATCCTCCTTGTCTATGGCCTGGCACTTCACTCCGAAATATGGGAATTCTTGACCATAACTGTGTGGGCCTTTGGGGGCTTCAACTATGATATAACTGCCGAGTTACCTTAGATGTTTTGTTATAAACACTCAACAGCCTGGTCCAGAGTCCTCCAGAAACAGCCTCCTTGAACAGGGGAAGCAAGGCGATGGTCTGTAAGATGTCTCTGCAAAGTCTTTTTTTTTTTCTTAAAAAAAGCACTTCATTTTTTAGAGCCGTTATGTATTTAGAGAAGAATTGAGCAGAAAATGCAAAGTGTCCATCTACCTGCCACCCCTCCACATAGTTTCCTTATTAACACCTTGTGCCACTGTGGTATATTGTTACAATTGATGAGCCAACATGATTAACTAACTTCCATAGTTTGCATTTGGCTTCACTATTCTATGGGTATGGACAAACATATAAAAAACATGTACCTGCCATTATAGTATCATACAGAGCAGTTTCACTGTCCTGTGTTCCATCTCCCTTCCTCCCCTAAACCCATAGCAACCACTGACCTTGTTAGTATCTCTGTAGTATCTGCCTTTTACAGAATGTCATATAGAATGTCACCTCCTCCTCCTTCTTCTTCCTTTTCTTCTTCTTCTTTCTCTTCTTCTTTCTTTTGGTCTTCTACTTATTTTTCTGGCCTTCTCTGGTTTTAATTGAGCATTTTATATAATTTCATTTTTCAACTCTCTTAACACATTAATTTTTTTGTTACTTTTTGATACAAAATGATTGTTCTTGAGTTTGCAATATACATTTATACTAACACAAGAGCTCCTTCAAATAACGCTATGCTACATCACAGGTAATGCAAGTACCCTATACCAAAGTATTCCCAATAACTCCTTCCATTCCTTATAAATTGTCATTTGATTTACTTATGCATAAGTAATAGTCACCAAATATTGTTGCCATTATTATCCCGAGCAAACTGTTATCTGTTAGATCAATTATGAATATGAAATGTTGTATTTACCTTTATTCCTTCTCTAAAATTCTTCCTTTCTTTATATAGACCTGCATTTCTGAAATATTGTTTTCTTTCTTTCTGAAGAACTTTTAACATTTCTTATGGGTCAGGTCTACTGGTAACAAATTTCCTCAATTTTTGTTTGCTTTAGGAAAGTATTTCGTTTTCATTTGAAGGTTAATTTTGCTGGATGCAGAAATCTGGGTTGGTGTTTTTTTCTTTCAGTGCTTTACATATTTTACTTTACTCTCTTGCTTGCATGGTTTTTAAAGAGGGCTGATGTAATTCCTAACTTTGCTCCTCATGAGTCAAGTTATTCCCACCCCTGTCTTCTTTCATGCTTTTTTCCGTGTCTTTGACTTCCCAGGGTTTGAATATGATATGCCTAGGCATAGATGTTTTAGTGTTTATTTTGCTTGGAGTTTTCTGAGTTTCCTGGATTTGTGGCATCTATCATTAATTTTGGAAAATTCTTAGTCCTTACTGCTTCAAGTATTCCTTCAGTTAATTTCTCTCTTCTCCTGATATTTCCAATAAGTATATACTGCACCTTCCAAAATTGTCCTATAGTTCTTGAATATCCTGTTCCAATTTTTCATTCTCTTTTCTCTTTGCATTTCAGTTTGGGAAGTTTCTCTTGACTTTTCCAAAAATTAGTGAAAAAAATAACTAATTTTCTTCTTAACCATGTCCGGTCTATTGATGAGTCCATCAAAGGCATTGTTCGTTTCTGGGAATGGCACCCCCACTCCAGAATTTCCTTTTGATTTTTTCTTAGCATTTTCATCTCTCTGCTTGCATTACCCATCTGTTCTTGCATGCTGTCTACTTTACCCATTACAGCCCTGAGCATATTCATCAGAGTTGTCTTATGTTCCTGGTCTGATAATTCCAACATCCCTGCCGTGTCTGGGTCTGGTGCTTGTTCTGTCTCTTTAAATTGCAATTTTTTTTTTTTCTTTTTAGTGTGCCTTGTAACTGGACATGTTGTACTGGGGAAAAGGAGCTGAGGTAAATACGTCTCTAGTGTGAAATTTTCTGTTTATCTGGTTAAAAGCTAGACTATGTTTATTATTTACTGTAGCTGTAGGTATGGGAGGCTAAAATTTCCTCTGGTGTTCTTGACTTGTCTCCCTGGTTTTCTCTGGGCTTCCCTAGGAGCCTCTTCTTAAATAAGGTCTGATATGTGCAGGTCTTTCAGTTGTAGCCCCCTGTTGTTATACAGAAACCCTATTTGTATTGATGTGGTGGTAAGTTCTGGAGGGAGGGGCAGCGTCTTACATTCCTGATTAGGTGATTAGGTCTCAGTTCTTTAGTGAACCTGTGTTCCTGGACTGTGACATTCACAGGTGCTTCTCAGTGTTTGCCCCTCTAAGGTGAGATAGAAAGGATGGAGGGAGCTAGAAGTGGGTATTTTCCTCCTCTAGTCCATTAGGCTCTTATTAAACCCCAGTAGGCTGGATTCCCCTAAGGGCACAAACCTTAAGACCAACAGAGTGTTCTGATGTTCATTTAAAAATGGCTACTTTCCCCCTCCCCTTTCTGAAAGCACTGAGGGGTTTTTCCATGAAATTCACTGTGAGAACCTGGTTGAGTTCCAGGAGGTAAATCCTACAGACGTGTGCAGGCCCCTTAAGACTGCTCCCCCCAGGAGTTTTTGACTTTCAGATTTCCTCATGTCGAACCTCCAACAATTCAACAGGTGGGTTTTCCTACCCTGGTACTGGTTCTCATGAAGGTTTCTGCTTTGAGTTTCTGCTTCAGTTGATTGTGATTCTCAGTGTCCACTTTTCCGTCTCTTCAATTTGGGGAGCAGCAGTTTCCCAGGTCACCTCAATTCTCTGAAGGATCTAAGAACAGCTGCTGATTTTTAGTTTGCTCAACTTTTTTTATTGTCGTGAAGATGGGAGTGAGGACTTTCAAGCTCCTCACACGCTGAACCTGAAATTGAAAGTTCGTGAAAATGAAAAACAAACAAACAAAACAACAAGTCATAAGTGGGGTGAATATAGAATGATATTTTTGTAAATGTACCAGGTTACTTTTCAAAGCATTTTCCAGAGTATAAATCAGATGGACTCCAAACACTTACTCAATATTTAGCTAAATTTAGGGAGAATAGATAAATTGATTAATTGATGAACAGATTAACTCATAGATCAGTGGTGAAACTTTTTAAAATTACAAAAGCCTTCGTTGTTATAACTTTAATGCTTTACCTGGCAAGCAAACTTTACAGAGCCGATAAACCCAGACTAGAAGCCTAAGGATTAAAAGCCTGGAGAGTACAGTGACCTCTCCAAAGGAAGCAGTCTGCATCTGCTGCATTCACTCCACTCAGTTTGGTCTGGAATCTTTGGGATTAGTGCAGACTGTGCAAACTCCAGAAAAAAAATAGAGAGGAAAACAGCACATCTTTCAACATACCTTTCAACTCTGTTTTGCTTCTTCTACCCACGCTCTGCAATCTTGTACCACATTTTTTTGCCTCTTGGTATAAATGATCCCTGAATGGTACAGTCACTGCTCCAAAGCAGCTGTCTCCTTGAACCTGGGGCTGACACCAAGGTTGCTTTACTTTCTAGCAGGGAGCTCCCAAGTGGCAGAACCCAAAATGCTCACACAAGGCTCCTCCTGTCTTTGCCCTTTTGACCACGTTCCTTCCACATTAGGCCAGAATCTCCTGGTACTTCATGTCTTCTCTCACTTTTCTTTCAAAAAACCTCACAAATGGCATTAGTATTTTAGATACCTTTCAGATATGTGATATCCTCACAGGTAACACCAGGTTAATTTGTATCCCTAACCCTGAATTGTACTCTGCATCTTTAAAATTAAAAAAAAAAGAAAAGAAAAGAAAAAAAAATTTACTAGTTTAGAAGCCTCCCAACATTGATTTCCTCCCTTGCCACCCCAGAGTCTACCCTGTGAGGTCAGGCTCTGCTTCCCACAATCAGGCATCAGGAACTT
This sequence comes from Carlito syrichta, assembly GCF_000164805.1. Lineage (NCBI taxonomy): Eukaryota > Metazoa > Chordata > Mammalia > Primates > Tarsiidae > Carlito > Carlito syrichta. The sequence continues at coordinate 8,267 of NW_007253419.1, forward strand.
GCTATGAGCCATCAGAGGTGCAAAGCACACCTTAGATCAGTGGTCCTCTCCAAGTGGTGCTGCCCCTCCCTGGGAGTGTATGAAATGGTCAGAGGGCTTTTGATTGCCAGCGTCTGTGGGGCAGGTGTGAAGCACCTGAGAAACGAGCTTCAGACCAAAACTGCACACTCAGCTTGGAAAGTTGAGATCTGGTCCTAGGGCAATTTTGCCCAATACTTCTGTGAGGTATTAAATGGTGCTCACATATGGGGTGATGGATGTGGGCAGGATGAGGCATTGTTAGAGGCCAGTGAGCACACAATCACCGGGGGCCTGTGAGCCCTCAATGAGTGGAGTCAGCCCACAGTTCCCACAGGGCTTGAAGAAGACTCGGTAATGGGGCTCCTAGCAATGATGAACGGAGGGTGTCCACACCATGTTTGAAGTCACCAGCTTTGCCGAGCACCCACTAAATCCTCTTTCCAAATGTGTGTTGATCACACACACCATGCCTGACATCCTGCTGTGGCTACTCATTGCTCTTAGGAAAACGACCAAAGTCCTCACTATGCCTTTAGTCAGGTGACCATCCATCATGGTGTGCATTAGTCCTGGCTTGGCTTTGCCCACTGCCCCAGTGTGATTATTATGTGTCCCCTTATTCTCAGAAATGTCCTGGTTCTGGGGATATTATGCAAAGCACACGCTCACCCCGTGCTTAAGGTCACAACCGACCAGGCCTGACTCCCCTCCTGAGACCCTTCTCCTCCCTTCTGCTCCCTTCTTCAAGTCTCTGCCTTGCTGCTCTCTGACTGGACACCCCAGGTATGACCAGTCCCAGGCAAACACCTCACCTTCCTTGCATCTTGGCTCAGGGTCCTACTTCAGGAATGCCTGTCCTGGTACCCAGTCAGGGGAAGCATTGTGTGTTTCCTCACTGGGGGAAAAGTAGAGACCCTCCGACTATCTAAGCAGAGCTTAGTGCCAGGCTAAGGCAAGAGAACCTCACCTCGCCAGCCAGAGGCTCTGTGCAATGGAGCCAGAACAGCTGGAAGAATGACTTAGAGGGTTGGCCTAAGTGTCTAGCATGGAGGGCATGTAGGTGCACAGCCCGTGGCTGGACCACTCTCCTCCCAGACAGGTGGGATTCACAGAGACAAGGCCAGTTTTTCAAGGAGTTGTCTTTTTCTCATCTCCTGGAAGCTTGACTACTGCTGTCCCCAGTTTCTCACACCCACTGGGCTCAGAATTCTTTAAACTCTCCTTGACTCGAAGGTTTTGTCACTTTCTTGTAGAACTATTCTTAATTTGAAATGGCATAATATAATATACATTATATTTATTTTTATTTATTCTATATAAATATAACATATATCTATATGTTATATAATATGTATTATATCATATTATACTTAGAGAGATTATCTGATTAATGTCTATCCCCACCACTGAAAGGTTTTTCTCACAGAAAACCCTGAACTGAGCATTGTAGGTGGCATACAGCAGGTGTTCACTGTTTGTTGACCTTTGGTTCCACTTATTTGTGTCTGGAGACTTCAGCGAGTGGCCTGCCAACACCACGGGTCTCTTCTTCCTCCCCAGCCCCTGCAGCTGCACTCCCCAAGCCAGTGCTGCTTCTGCTCCACAGACAGGGAGTAAGTCAACAGGGCTGCCATCCAAATACTCCTCTGCTAGGACGGAGTCATTTTCTGGATGATGCTTTCTACTCTGATTCCTTTTCAAATGGGTGAAGTTTTCAGTGAAGCAAAAGGTGTTAAATGGGGAGAAACCTGGGTGGGGCCTAATGAGAGGTGGGAGACCTTCAGTCAACTGAGCCTCCCTGGTGGTCATCCACAGGCGTCAGCCACCCCTTTGTCGTGTGTCCGCAGCCAAGGTCCTCAAGGTGTGGGAGACCCAGGGAGGGTGAGGAAGGGGAGAGGAGGCCCAGGAAAGAAAATGCCGGGGTGACAGGAGGGTCCTGGGATTCTACAGGATCTGGGAGGCACAAAGGCTTCTGGAACTTTAGAGAGATGTTGGATCTGAGAGAAGTGCTGCCTTTCCAACTGGCTTGTTTTCTAGGGAGAGGAGAAAATAAACAACATTAAAGAAACAAAATAGAGAACTATTTTTAACTGCGTATTAAGCCAGGATAAGAATCTAATTGAGGAGTAAATTGGTGAATGGGAACTAAGTTTGAAAGTTTACTTGGAAATGAAAATTAATTACTCAAGTGGCCCTTTAAATAATTAATAATGTTCTCCTGGGAGTAATTAAAGCATCACATGAAAGTGAGGGATTTTTCTATGCCTAATTGTTCTCAATTACCAACTCCTTTACACACAAAACCAGAGCTCTTAAAGTAACAAGAACTTTTGTTCTCGTCCTTTCATTAAAATATTGGTCTATTTTTGTTGTTGTTATTGTTCTTTAGTCTTTCCTCCTGTTCACCAACCTATTTTATTCGGTCCTTTTCTTGATTTCAGTTGTCTTTGGAAAGAGAAAGGAGGAGACAAACGGCTGAGAGAGAGGATCACATTATTCCCCAAACATAGCAAGTTTTCCAAAGTGTTATTTACTACCAATTGCTAAGTATGCTTTCTCGAGACAGAGCACTAATAGTGGCTAATCAACATTTCCGTCTCTGGCATAAGTCCTCCATCTTCCTAGTGCCAGTTGTGAGAAACAAAGTCTTCTCTTTCATTTTTAACCCCGTGGAAGGAGGGGCAAAAGAGCCCTGAGAACCCAGAGCCTGGATTTTGTACAACCCTGCCACAGACCCTGGTGCTGTCATCTTCTGTCTCAGGGCACGGATCTCTTCGTGTGTTCAATGAACGAGCTGATGGACTGGGAGATTATTTCAGTTGTCTCTAACACCCTCAAAGGCAAACTAAAGTGATATTTAAAAATTAAATGTAGCTGCATTTTCACATTCATTTAGAGTCCTTTTTTTGTAATTTAGTTTTTATTTCTCTGCAATCCAATTAGATGTGGAAGGGAATAAGGAAAATATGGAACCCAAAGAATTGCAGTGAGAGCACAAAGATTATAGAAATAGTGTGAGGAAATGGGATGGAGGATTGCTCTCCTGAGCTACAGAAGGAATGGTCTAGTAGTTTAAGATCAAGCAAGTCAAGCGTATTAGAGTTGTCCACAGTTGGCAGTGGTGGTCTTCTTGCCATTCCTGGACGCAGTGCCCTCCATGGCTTGCACACCTCTTTCACCTTGCCAAAGACCTCATGCTTGTCATCCAAACATTCAGTGTTAGTAATGCATATGAAAAACTGGGGACCGCTTGTGCTGGGTTCAGTATTTTCCATGGACAAGATGCCAGGACCTGTATGCTTCAGGATGAAGTTCTCATCATCAAATTTCTCCCCATAGGTGAACTGGTCTGTTGCCAGTGCCATTATGTCATGTGAAGTCACCACTCTGGTACATAAACCCTGGAATATTTCTGTGAAAGCAGAAACTCCTATAATGAATCTTTCCTCTCCAGTGCTCAGAGCATAAAAGTTTTCTGCTGTCTTTAGGCCTTTAGAACTCTGTCTGCAAACAGCTCGGAGGAGACACAGCCCAAGGCTCACTGTCCCCAGTGATGTCAAAGAACACGGTGAAGTTGACCATGGCTGATGGAAAAAGGTTCAGGGGAGTGGTGGTTCCAAAGCTCATTTGGAGTCTATAAATAAACAAAATGAACTTATGTTATAAGGGTTTTAAAATCTAATTTATTGTCAAAACGTTGCATGGGGAGGAGGGAGGGGATTATAATTTTTTATTATGCATGTTTAGAAGACAAAAGCTCAGGAATGTTTCTACACCTGGAAGCAGAGAATACTCTGACTATCATGGTTGGGTCTCACCTCCACTGGTGATTTGATCCACCCACACTCCAAAGGCCCAGGGCCTCAACTTAGAGAAAAAAGTATCACAGTGACCAGGGCCTCAACTTAGAGAAAAAAGTATCACAGTGACAGCTCACACAAAAGATGACTTTTCCAGGAATGTCACCATCTAGAAAATGCCAAGACCAAGAAAATATGCAAATACCTCTGGGCAGTACCATTGGTCATTCTTTTAGAGTCTACTGACTGCTATTTTAAACACAATGATGTTAAACTTGATTATCTGATTATCAGGTGGCTCACTTCAAAGCAGTTTAAAAACTTTGAGTTAATTTTACTGACAACCACAAAAAATGAAAGGACTAGGTATTAATTAAATAAAAAAAGATGTAAAAACAAGGGTTTTGAGGTATGATTGCACAATGACCCCTTTGAAGGCCCTTGAAAATGTTTTAGGGCTTAAATACATGTCAATTTTTGGTTAATGTTCCATGTGTACCCCAATTATTTTCTGTTTTAAAAGTTATACAATACAAATTATGCAAAAAATTGTATTTTTAAAAATTAAATATGCATGGCACATTTAAGAAAGTTGAGGAATAAGAACATTTCTGAAAAAAAGTGGTTAAAGTGGTCTCGAAATATAAGCAGGTGTACCACTTATTCTGTGTAGCAAACTGCTAACTGTGGATGCCAGGTAGGTAAGGCAGGACGGTCCAGTCCCAGGAAAGTCAGGAGAAAGCTGTTCTCTGACTCAGAGGGACCAAGGAGGGTGGGATGCCAGACTTAAGGCCCTGAAGCTCCAGTGCCTCAGACCCCCTGCCCTACCACTACTGACAATGCAGATTGTGTCTTCCATGGTAGAACTGGGCTAATAACAGGATCTACCCCACAGGTGCTTTGCCTTTTAAAATATTCCAAAAAGAAGGATATGTGGATTAGGGTTTGGCGCATAGTAAACACTTACACACTTGCTATTATTATTGAAAATATCATTTGCTGTCACTTTGGCAGGAGGAAGGAAGCCCTGCTGCACCCTGGGCGCTGCCACCTGTTTAGAGGCTGCAATAAACCATGAGAACTTGTGTGGAGTGAGAGTGGGGGGTGTTTGCTGGGTGGGGACCAGGAGACTACGAGAGCCAGCTACGTGTTCTCCTGGGACTGGTTATGAAGTAGGCTCGAACCGTCAGTCAAGAATGCAGATCCCAGCTTGAACACCAGAGCTGCTGCTGTTGTGTGGCCTTGGGCAAGTCACTGAACTCCTCTGTGCCTCAGTTCCCTTAGCTGTAAAATGAGCGGATGCTATTGTACTTATAGGGTTGTTGGAGGATTACGCAATTCCATTCAGTGAAGTATCCACAACAGACTCCGACAGCTTTCGTGAACATCATGGATTTTGTGAGGGACTGACTGAGAGTCAGCCCTTCACTCTGTGGCCACAAAAGAATCCTCTTCTGCCACCTGTGCTGGTGCCAACTCTGACTGTGTTCACTGGCATGAAAAGGTGACTGACAGGCAACTCAGGGGCTGTGAGCTGAGCTGTGGGCAGGTGGCCTTCACTGGTCTGTGCACTGGCATCAGCCAGGAGAGATTCTGCTTCTAAATTTAAAGGGTTGACATTTAAGTTTCTGAGCAAAAATGAAACATGTGTATGTATAATAAATTATTTTCATGTAATTCCATAAACTAGTAAGATCCATGATAAAGTGAATATTTCTGCTTATAAGGATCACATGAACCCTGAACATTTATCACAGTACTATAAGAAAAGGATTGGCAGTAGCAGGACACTGCCAGCGGAGGAAGGGGCGGGGATAGCACATATCAAGGGTACCTGATCCCAAACCAGGCGAAGTGGGGACTAAGGAGACTAAAGGGAGGCCCGAACTTCACCTGTACAATGACCACTTATGTACCTAACCCTGATGTATCCCACATCTTTTTTTTTTTTTTAAAAAAAGAATCACATCTGAATATGTTTCACATTTCCTTTTATTATACACCGCTATACTGCTTCTGAGCCAGGGCTTGGCAAGACAGATTGTTGATTAAAAGACTTATTAAACCGACTCTTGTGGAGTTGCCTGACCAAGTGAAGCAGCCTCTATGACTGATGCTGAAAACTCAATCTTTGTAATGGTTGTTCAGCTACATATGCACGAGGGTGTTGGTTTGTTGTCATTCTCCATGCCCTCAGGGTTTGAGATGGAGGTTATGTACAAAAGAATCAAGCCCGGCAGCCCCCTCCTGCCCGTGAAGTCCCTGGGTTGGCAATTCAGAGTCAGCTCTTTTGGGAAATGTAGGTGCTGTTACGTGAAACCCCTAAGGCGAGGACCCTTTCTTAAAGTCCTCTGTCGCAACAGAAGCCCATTTCCCCTGGACCCCTGTCCTATGGCCCCTGCTGAGCTACATGGGGAGGGAGCCCCCAGAATGCAGGGCAAACAGCCTTAAGCATAGTGGGATGGGCGTCCACTGCATCCTTATCTGGCAGTGAGAAGGCCTGCTCTTGCCTCAGCTGAGGCCGTAGGCCAGTGAGCTTTCCTGGTCCTCTGTACTGAGCATGGAGTCCCAGCAAGTGTGAGGTGACAGATGTGTCCTCAGGACCTCAGTCCCCCCTCACCTGTTACTTATGGGGGACACCATTATTCCCTCACCTTCCTCATGGGCTGCTCACCACAGCCCCGGGAAGGAGGCTTTCAACAAAGCCGTCTCCTGGGTTCAACAGCTCAGACCTGCACAGACCCTCAGCCCTAGTTGAAGGCAACTGAAGTGAATGTGCTAGTCTCAGTTTCAGAGCCATTTGCTAGGCCTATTTTCCCAGGCCTGGGCACCCCCAGGGGAGTCTGTCTCTCTGCCAGAGACTTGTGGTCCCAGGTAACTGCATTGCATACATGCTGAGGTCGATGTTGACATGCCAGGAGGTGCCCAGGACCCTACTTACTCCCCATTCCTCAGTTCTTTCAGACTCCAATGGTTATGCATGGAACTCCATCATCAGTGGTTGAGGCTTCTAGCCTAAGGCTGTGGTTGGTGTTTAAGTATAGATGCCTCTGAGGAGGGGAGGGGAGTGTGGAGAAAATGAGGCGAATGAGCTACAAAAAAGGGGAGTAGGAGAGAAATGCTGAGGATAAATTTGTCAGCCTCAGAATTTTGCTGTGACTTTATGTTGAGCTCGATTTTGTAACAGCTGATTTTTTTACACAAAAATGTACAGAGTTCTAATTTGAATCTTTAAATTCTTCTTCAATTTCTCTATATTTGCTAAGTTTCGAAACTATAACTTCATTCACAAAAATAAAAGTTATTTTGGAAGTTTTTTAAATGGACCAGTGCATACTGGTGGAAATGAATTTTCTTTCAGTTTAACTTTCTTCTTGTAATTTTTACTTCTATTAAGTGTGCTAGCTATACATTTGTCGAGCATCAAGCCAGGTACTAGGAAATTTAAATAACTAGAGGTTTCCCCTACCTTCAGGGATCAGCAGAGATTTTTAGGAAAAGACATGCATGCTGTATTAGTCTGATTTCTTCGGAAGGATAGAACCAATAAGATACAGATATAGATATAAGAGAGGGGATTTATTAGGGGACTTGGCTCACGCAATTATGGAGGCTGAGAAGTCTCACAAAGTGTCATCTGTAAACTGGAGGTATAATAGCTGAGTCCAAAGGCTTAGGAATCAGGGGAGCTGATGGTGTGCGTCCCAGGCTGAAGGCCTGAGAGCCTGGGGACTGCTTGTACAAATTCCCAAACCCTGGAGGCAGGAGGAGAAAGGAATTTACCCTTACTCCACTTTTTTGTCCCATCTGCGCCCCCAGTGGATTAGATGGTGTCTGCTCACATTGCGGGGTGGGGGTGGGGGTGAATCTGCCCCACTCAGTCCATCAATTCACATGCTGATCTTCTCTGGAAATACCTGAAAAACATGCTTTACCAGCTATCTTGGTTTCCTTAATCCAGTCAAGTTGACACTAAAATAACCATCACATAGGCACAAACTATATCTCATTGAAAATACTGAAAATTGGGTCAGGCTCGGTGGCTCAGCCTGTCATCCCATCACTTTGGGAGGCCAAGCTGAGTGGGATGCCTGAGCTGCAGGTTCAAGACCAGCCCGGGCAACTTGGTGAGACCTCGTCTCTACAATAAGTCAAAAATTAGCCGGGCATGGTCGCATGTGCCTGTAGTTCCGGAATTTGGAAGGCTGAGGTGGAAGGATCGCAGAAGTCCAGCAGGTGGATGCTGGGATGGCTGTGAGCATGCCACTGTGCTCCAGCCTGGGCGATGAAGTGAGACTCCAACTCAAAAAATAAAAAATAAAAATTTAAAAATAGAGACTGAAAACTGTATATTTTCTTTCTTTCTTTCTTTCTTTTTTTGAGTTCGAGTCTCACTCTGTCGCCCAGACTGGAGTGCAGTGGCTGCCCCTGGCCACTGCAGCCTCGACCTGCTGGGCTCCAGCAATCCTTCCGCCTCAGCCTTCCAAGTAGCCGGAATTACAGGCATGTGCTACCATGCCCGGCTGATTTTTTGATTTATTGTAGAGATGAGGTCTCGTTGCCCAGGCGGGTCTCGAACCCGTGGACTCAGGCAATTCACTCACCTCAGCCTCCCAAAGGCGCGGGATTATAGACTGAGCCTCTGAACCCGGCTTATTTCTTTTTTCTTTTCTTTTTTCTTGCTGAGATGTTTGCAAGCCTCTAGGACATCCCATTGCCTACTGTCACAATGCTCTTCACAGGGCCTCAAACTATATAAAACAGCAGGGACATGAATACTTTCACAAGAAGAGAGCTAAACATGGTGCATAGAAACCCTGGAAGGCACAACTTATGTTTCAAATATTTGACTACTCTATTAGTGACAGCTTTTGAATTTAAAAACCTCAGATGGAAAATTTCCCACACAGATACATGGATAGGAGAAAACAATACGATTGACCCTTGAGTAACTTGTGTTTATGAACTGCACGGGTTCACTTAAACGTGCATGTTTTCTCAGTAAAAGTCCCAATGAGTGTTCCTGCCTTTCCTCCCTCTCTTCTCCCTCCCCCACTCTTCCACCTCTGCCACCCCTGAGACAGCAAGACCAGCCTCTCCTCTCCCTCCTCTTTCTCTGCCTTCTCAACGAGAAGACGATGAAGATTAAGACTTCTACAATGATACACTTTCACAATGAATTGCACATATATTTTCTCTTGATGACATTTTCTTTTCCCTAGCTTGCTTTATTGTAAAAGTACAGTATATAATGCATTTAACATAAATATGTGTTCACTGACTGTTCATGTTCTTGGTAAGGCTTCTGGCCATCATTAAACTATTGGTAGTTAAATTTGAGGGAGTCAAAAGTTCTGTGTGGATTTTCAACTGCGTGAGAGTTGGTACCCCTACCCCTCTTTTTGATCAAAAGTCAACTGGATAAGCTTTTCAATCAAGAAGCAAATGGTGGTATACTTTCAAGAATCTTCTCTGTTTAACTGTCTTCTTCAGCTCATGATGATACTCCTATGATCCAGATGGGGGGTTGTGTGCCAGAAATACAGAAGTTTTCACACTCAGCTGAGTGGTATACCTGCCTGTAGTTAAAAACAAAATAAAACAAAGTCTTTTCCTCTCTTCTTTTTAAGTTGAGGCACAAGTTAGACACAGTAAAGTGCACAGTTCTTCACGAAGCAGCAGGCAAGTTTTAGGTAGTATACCACAGTGGAACCACTCCCCGAATGAAGATCAGAACATTCCAGAACACAGAGAACTCCGTTCATTCCACCTTCCAGTAGTTATACCCTCTCTACTGCCTGAAACAATGGCACCATACACGTCAAAGTTACAACTAGAGCAACGTTAGAAATGGTCTGACGGATGATCCAGCGCAGGGCTATGGCTGGTGCTTGTGCCACTCATTTTGACATGTAACCACATGTTGATTTGCAAAGCTGTTTGATTGCTTTGAGTTGCACACCGCAGCTAGGTTGTAGACTTGTCAGGCAGAGGGCCTATGACCTCCATGTCTATTATCCCTCTGGTGCCTAGGGTGGTGATTTCCATTAGAGGATATTTGATAGTATAGAACCTGCAAGGATCCATCCACTTCCCAAACCATCTTCAGATGATCACACAAGACAAAAAACCTAAATGTCTACCTGGTTAGTCAATCATTATTGAGAATTTATTTTGTCTCCAGTATGAGCAAGATACTTTGCTTGGCATTTGTGAAAAAACAGCAGTGAGAACCAGAGACTGGCCTCAGCCCTCACAGGACTATCTGCCTGCCAGGGAAGACAAATGCCCACAGATAATTATGGGAATGACCTTGTCCTCTTCAGTGCTTTGTTCTAATAAACTCAAATAACCAAATATATGGAATTTAGAGAGACAGAAAATAAATGAAGTCAATATTGAGCTTTAACTCAAAAGTCTTTATGAGTCAACACAATAGCTAAACACATCAACTTGGACACATTGTAACTGCAGAAAATGAAGATCTGTTAAACTCACAAATCAACCCACATTTCTCCTGAAAAATGTTCTTTATTATAATTAGGGCACTTTAGCTGATTGCTTTAAAATGCTTTGTTCCTCAAACAGTCATTTCCTCTTTAATTTTCTTATGCAGTGTATTCTCCTTCCAGATTGTTAAGGATGTGACCTGAGAATGTGAAGAAAACTGGAAGAGGATTTTATTATAAAAAACAAAAATGCAGATACAATGGTTCTATTTTCCTGTGTTGATGTCTCCCACTCCATCCATATGAGGCAAGACTTCTTTAGGAAAGGCAATTGGTTTTGTCGCCCAAGTGGGATCGGGTGCTGTGGTTGAGTTATGTGAGACTGGTCCACTTCATGACTTGTTGCTTGTCCAATGTTCACCCTTGGAATTCAGCAGCAGCAGTGTTTTTGTTTGTATGTTTGAATTGATGTCTCATTCTGTTGGCCGGGCTGCAGTGCAGTGGCACAATCACAGCTCACTGCAGCCTCAAACTACAGGGCTCAAGGGATTCTCTAGCCTCAGCCTCTCAAGTAGCTGGGACTACAGGTGTGCAGCACCATACTTGGCTAGTGTTTTTATTTTTTGTAGAGACAAGGTCTCACTCTGTTGCCCAAGGTGATTTCCACTCTAGGCTTAAACAATCCTCCTGCCTCAGCCTCACAGAAGACTGGAATTACAAAGGTGAGCCACCATGACCAGCCAGCAGCATTTTTATGAACACCACCAGCATATTCATAGCCTCATAGAGTTTAGAGTCCATGGGACCCTAGGGACCAGCTTACACCTCAATGTGCAGATTGATGAAGAAGCACCTGCTAGAGGTCATGCATTCAGTAGAGAAGCCAGGACAAGCCCCTGTGTCTACAAAGGATGCTTCCTGCTCCTCCCTCCCAGTGTGAGGTCCTAGGATGACAGCTGGGACTCTCCCAGTACTTCAGCAGCCAGCCCAGGGCTCAGAATGTTAGAAGGATCTGGAGACCACGTCCTGGACACCAGAATCACCACTTTCTAACAGAGTCACCACTTTCTGTTATGTGTTCTGATCTCTCATCCGCGTAGCCTGAGTGCAGGTCTTCTGTCCCAGCAGGAGAGTGTGGGACACCTGTGTCTGCTCAGGCTCTGCGCTGGCCCCTTCTACCCTGAGAACAACATGGCTTACTCTATGGCAGGCACTTCAACCCCACAAATCACTATGGGGTAAATGTTATTCTTGCTTTAGTGATAAGGAAACTGAGATTTTGGTGGTAGAAGTCTATTGGAATCCCAAATGGCCTTATTTTAGGGCTCATAACTTTAATCTCTTCCTTATTCTCCCTGCTGCTGATTCTAAGGCATCCGCTTTTCTGGCTTGTAGAGATGCAGGCCCTGGTAATCTAATAAGGTGCCAGTGAGTCTCCAGCCTTCCACCTGACCGGGATGAAGCTCTGGATCCCAGAGAGGAGCTAACCACCACAACAGACATGCTTGTGCAACACTGGGTAAGTATGGTGCAGACGAGCACGGAAGGAAGGGCCTGGTGGTGCCCACCTTGGCACCTGTCCCTGGCAGTCCTCGATGTTCCCACCTGCAGTAGAGGAGGGAGAACTCGAGATCTCCAGGACTCTGAGATTCTATGTTTGCTCTTGCTTATAGAAGAAAATATCAATTTCCAGAGGCGATCATTATACTTTGACAAAATCTGTTCACCAGGAGACAAAGGTCAGCCCAGCCACCACTACAAGTACTGTGAACCCAGGATTTTTTGTTTAATGGAGTAAAAGGACCATTTAAAAAAGTCGCTGATTTCATTAACAAAGTGTATAGAAACCCAAAATGTTTGGAACTGTAGCAAACCACTCGGTGTCCAGACGGGGAACCTGAGCACATTAAGAAAGATTGAGGAGTCAGGAGAAGCCCATCAGAAACAGGCCAGTGTGGCCTTTATTAATGCAGCTTTGCTGCTTCACATTCTCTTTGCTTTGAACAGAAATTATTTCTTTCAATATTTTCATTTCTTTTTAATTCTGTTTATAAAATTCTCTTTTGAAAATGCTATTTCAATGCAATCTAGGAATTTAAGTCTTAAGAAAATGGAAAACAAAGTGCTCTGAGTCACTAGTCAGAGTTCACAGGTCAGGAGGGCTCTGGGAGCATCGCCATGGGTGGTGGTTTGGGGAGGACTCTTGGGGAGCAATGCTCAGTGTTCTGTCTTTCTAGAGGCTTTCCAGAGCCATGCCTCTCAGTGCCAGTGACATAGAATCCTCCTGACTTCTCTAAATTACTCATTTTTGTCAACTTCCAGCCGGGACACTCTGCTCATACCAAGTAAAAATAGCTCACTCCCTACATCAATGACTTCTCTGGAGCCATGTTCCACCTTGGAATTTGTCCCTGCATTCTTTTCCAAGCCCTTCTCCCCTTAGTGCTACTCAAAGTCACCTTATTCATGGCCAAACCTACCCGAATCCAATTACTTCTGTTCCCTTCTCCACCCTCTAAACATATGTAACATTATCTCTCAAGTGAAGCGACCCACTTAACTAAGGACTTTCAGTGGAAGAAGACATTTCATAAAACCAATGAAATTGATTTTAATTTTTCAATTTATCTAATTAGCTTTAATTTAAATTGCTTATTCATCCTTAAAAAAATCAACTCCATGAATTTTTCACTTATTAAAAGCTAGGTGGCTAAGGGGCTTCTACCTGGTTCTCACTGAGTAAGGGTTCTCCAGAGGATCAGAGCTAGTAGGATATATGTATATAAGGTAATTTTTTTTAGGGATAATTGGCTCACATGATTGCAAGGAAAAGTCCCATGATATGCTGTCTGCAAGCTGGGCAAAGAGAAAAGCTGGTAGCGTGGCTCAGTCCATATCTGAAAACCTCAAAACCACAGAAGTCAACCGTGCAGCCCTCTATCTGAGGCCAAAGACTCAACAGCCCTGCGGTCTAAAGACTGAAGAATCTGGAGCCTGATGACCAAAACCTGAAGGAGAGGAAGTGAAGCATCCTGCCAGGGAAGGAAAAAAGAGAACGGGAAGAAACTCGGCAAGCTACTTATCCCCCTTCTTCCGCCTTCTTTGCTGTAGTTGCACTGGCGGCCAATTGGATGGTGCCGCCCACTCTGAAGGGGGATCCCTCTCCCATTCACTATCAGTCTCCTCTGGAAACACCCTCACAGACATACCTGGAAGCAATGCTTTACCAGCCACCTAGGCATCCATCAGTCTGGTCAGGTTGACCCCTAATATTAGCTATTCCACTGGCGGAAGCACACACAAAAAGGCAGGTGAGACGCTTACGACTTGAGACTGCCATGCTGATGTCCTGAGTGAGAGTCATGAACTCCCAGCCTGTTGGGAGCCAACCTTGGAGGCCCGCCTGATTGACAAAGTCCAGGTGCGCTGAGGACCCCAGGCCACAAAATGAGCCCGGGTAGCTGAGGCCCTTCTGTCTTCCAGCTTTGCTGTTGGTACAGCTGAAGAAATTCTGTGCAGTTGTGGAAGAAGAAAATGGCATGTTTATGTGAAGTACTCACAGCTAACCTGAGAACGTCATGGTTCATTTTTCCATTTCCCACTATGCCGCTTGGCCTTTTCTAACATATGCGAGGGCTAAACTCTGAAGCACATCAAGAATGCTTTCTTTCACTTGGTTATAAGTTACTAGATATTGCTTGAGTAAAAAATGATATAAGTATATTCACTCCTTATTTGATTTAGGATTATGCAGTTTAGTGTTTAGACACAAGGTTTTTTAGAAGCACAAGTTTATAGTAAGTTCATTATGAATTCATTGTAAGTTCTAACACTTATCTAGGAGTTATGTAGGTGATTTATAACACTGTTTTCACTGACTTAGGATAAAGATTATCGTTAAGGTTTTTATTTAATTCAATAGTTAAAACTCTAAGTTAGCATTTATAGAGTGGGTTTTCACTAAACTCATAATATACTAATCAGACACTTTTATGATAGATTAGCTAAAGACAGAAAGCAACCTTGGGGGCCTGGAAAACATTACTAAAAGCTTCTTTTGAGTTTTCTTTAGAAAGAAACACTGCATGATAAGAGAAAAATAATGAAGACACCTGGACAAGAAAGGCAATTACAAAACTTTGAAGGTCATAGAAGTCCCAGCTGGGAAAAGTACTGCTACATGAAGAACTTTGCACTTGGAAACTTTCTGGAGACAGTTCAAGGACTGTAATTCAGGACTTTGAACTAAAACTATCATTTTTGGCTTTATGAATAAGACTCGTTGTCTGAATGTTTATAGGGTTCTTGGCTTGTTTGTTGCTAAGACCACTAGATGGTGGTAACTTTTAGAGGATATGTACGTGAAGGAATTTTCTTTGTCTTGCCCCTTTACAAATGGTATAGAAGCCTTCCCTTAGCTAACATTAAACATCATCTGTTCAGGAAGCAGGTGTCCGAGTATAATGTTTTCATCTTTCACCTGTCTGTCTCTCCTTCAGGAAACTTCACGACCCTTGTAGGGGCTGGACCCCCACACCAGCCAAGTGTGTGTGGCTGACCCTCTAGAGATGCAGCACCGGTATGGCTGGGGCCTTGAAGGGCCCCAGTGAGAATGGCCCCACTGAACACGTACCAAGTCTCTGACACACAAAATTTTGTGTGTTAGCAAAGTAAAATGCTTGTAAAAAGCCACTGCATTTTGGAGTAATTTGTTATGCAGCAATAGTAGCTGAAATAGATCTCTGATGTCAAACATCTTACAGCTGCACACAGAACATGACCAATTATGCACCTCCCTCAACTGACCTTTAAACTAGAAAGGGATCCTGATGAAATGGGGGTCCTAAGGTGATGCAAACCTGAGTCACGGTCACAAATACCGGGAGCTTCTGGGTGAACTCAGATCACAAAATCTGACACCTTTCATGAAGGTTTTATGTCAGTTTCTGCTTCCAGATACAGTGTGAAAACAGTAAAGATGGAGCCGGCAAAGAAGTGGTCTGTTCTGAGTACTTCATCAGATCTGGGTACATATATATACTGCACAGCTCTATGAGGGCAGGATTCACCCAAGCCCATCTAGTCTAGAAGCCACACTCTCAGCTTGAGCCTTAGACTAGAAATCTTAACGACTTTTCTAGATGATAAGTTCAATGGCATTGGCGATTTTTTGTTCACTGTTGCATTTTCAGCCTAGAAAAGTGTACAGTGGGTGTCCTCTCTGCCCACTCCCTCACTGAGTATTTTCACCATCTGTTGCTGTGTAACAAACCCTTGCAAAACTTGGTGACTTAAAAACAACTGTTTGATTTTTGCATGTGATTCTGTGGGTGAGAGATTCTCTGATCCTCCCAGCCCTGGCTGGGGCAGCTGAAGCTGAAGGATCCACTTCTTTTTTTTTTTTTTGAGTTGGAATCTCACTCTGTCACCCAGAGTGGAGTGCAGTGGCCGCTCCCAGCCACTGAAGCCTCAACCTGCTGGGCTCCGGTGATCCTACCGCCTCCGCCTTCCAAGTAGCTGGAACTACAGGCACGCACTACGACACCCGGCTATTTTTTTTGATTTATTGTAGAGATGAGGTCTCACCAAGTTGCCTGGGTGGGTCGCGAACCCGCGGGCTTAAGTAATCCACTCACCTCGGCCTCCCAAAGTGCTGGGATTACAGGCTGAGCCACCGAGCCCGACCAAGGATCCACTTCTTACTTGGTTTTTCCACTCATGCATCAGGCCTCTCACTCATTCTCTCCATGTTGCTGGGGCTGTTCATGCACGCAGTGCCAGTATGGCTATGCTTCTCACATGAGGGTGACTTTCTGAAGGCAGGCAATGTCAGCAACAGACTAAGTAAGGGCCAGGCCTGCAGTGGACAATGCCATACCTCCTACCCTCAGTCAGAGCCATCATGAGTCCTGTACAGGTGTGAGGGATGAAGAAATAGGTGCTACTCATGATAAAGTGGCAGGAGGACATTGCAGAAAAGGATGTGGAGTTGGAGACGCTTTGAAAAACATGGTTACAGCGAGCAAGTGAGTGGGAGAGTGAATGAGAGAGTGTAGCATCACTGTTTTCCCAAGACTCCAGAATTAAAGACTCCTAGGGTCTTGCCCCAACTCTGTTGCAAACACCCAACAGCTGGCCAAGAATTATTTATTTCGCTTTGTTTACAATGGAGACAATACGTGTTGCACTTGTCTCAGAGGTTTCTATAAATATAAAAGCAAGCAAGCACAATTGGAACTGGGTTTGGAGAGCAGAGTGCTATGAAAATGCCAGTTGATATTGTCTTCTGAAAGTTGTCAGGGCAGGATGGCACAGAAGAGGATGGCACTGCTTGTTGCCTGGCGTCTGGACACCCACTTCCATCTGGCAAGTCAGTACTGTAAATACGAGCCGTGAACTTTTAAATATGGAGAAGCCTCATGCAGAAAGTTCCAGGGCCTAGCCAAATCACAGAGCAAGGTAATGACAGATGAGGACAGCACTCTATATAACACTCAACCAGGCTGAGCCCATTCTGGGTCATTTTTACTTAAACTCACACTGATTAGAACTTGGGAATTCAATTATTATTGTTTAGCCACAGGGCAGCTTATAATGTCAACTTATTACCTTCAAAATTTTCAAGGTGACATTATTGAGTAAGGAGATTCATTTAAAAATTTTTAGTTGTTAAAAATGTAAACCAAGGCATAGCTTTTTAATTCACTTTAATAAAACTCTTCTGTTTGGTTACCCTCTCAAGCAAACTTGCTGAGGGGATAACCAAACAGTATAACATTATTCTCAATTACCACTGTTGACATAGGCATGGGAATGAAGAGACATGTAGATGACTCATCATCAACAGTCATACTGGGAAGTAAGGTCATGTAATCATCATTCTCCAAAACTGCATAATCATCATAGGCTTAGGTGGTCAGGTTGTTTCTCCAGGTTGTCTAATCGTGATTCCAATCATTTGACATGTGTATGGCTACTGGAAAGCAATTAGAACCCTTGAGAGAACACAGCGCACTTGGGAGGTAAATATAATGATTATTAGAAGAGTAATAGTCAAGGACTGAAAAATTCCTTGGAGCAGATTCCCCAGGAGCCAAGACTTAACCAATTAAATCAACAGAGGAGGCAGTACCTATCTGACGAGAGTCTTATGCTTATTTCTTAAGTCTTCAAAGTTGGGGCAACATTTTAAAATTTATTAACATAGAAACAACATTTTTCATTGGGAAGAACACAAGCCCCTCCTTCTGAAGATGTTAAGGTATTAAGAACTTAAATTTTGGAGTACTATTGAGGCTAAATTGCTCATTTCAGATTGTACTGCTTGAAGGGAATTCAATATACTGTTTTATGAAAACATGAGAAAAATAAATGTTAATATCCAGAGCAAATCCTGATTTCAGTTTTGAGTCTGGAGGGCAGAGAGTCAAGATTTCTGGATTTGAGTTTGAAATGTCTTTAGAGGGTAGAATGAGGATGGCAGTTGCCATCAGATGGATTTCCTGGTTTGCAGTTTGAATATCTCTGATTATGTCATCAGGTGTTCCGATGAACCCTTGTTTTTGTGACCCACATAGCAGCAGGCATGAAGGTTGTTCCATCCATGCTCTGTTGTAGTAATTTTTCTGAAGTTTAAAGTCATCCAGTTTCAGCATGCAAAGTTTGGGAAAAAAAGGTAATTGTTTTCTCGTTTACAAAAATATATTTTATCAAATTGCAACAAGTTACAGACAGTTTAAGAGAAAAAGAAAATCATGCTTAAATCTGAAAAACAAGACATTAGAGAGTCAGCAGTGTTACAAATAAAAAGTCATAAAAATTGTAATTATTCTAATCAGTTAATTCAATCTCATATGATTAATTTTTATTTTTTTTGATCTTTGCTTAGCAGTTCTATGAATCCATCAGTTTTGTTTTTTTTTTTTTGAGTTGGCGTCTCACTCTGTCGCCCAGACTGGAGTGCAGTGCCGCTCCCGGACACCGCAGCCTCGACCTGCCGGGCTCCAGCGATCTTTCTGCCTTAGCCTTCCGAGTAACTGGAATTACAGGCACGCACTACCACCCCCGGCTGATTTTTTGATTTACTGTAGAGATGAGGTCTCGCTGCCCAGGCGGGTCTTGAACCCGCAGGCTCAGGCAATCCACTCGCCTCAGCCTCCCAAAGGCGCGGGATTGCAGGCTGAGCCACTGAGCCTGACTATTCCATCAGTTTTTAATCACAGTTTTGCAAATTCTTTTTCATTTTAATTGTCAGATCTTAAAGTTATCGGGAACCTGAACTTGTTAAAGTCTTTTTCATTAACCCCTTGCAATTTTGTATTAAGCAACTGACAAGAAAATGTGATTGTTTTGGTGATAGTCAACATTTTAAGATAATAATTAATTAGAATTATGATTGATAATATTATACTAGGATATATCAGATTTTTAGAAATTCCATATAATTTTTAAAACGTTTCTATTAATAATATTCAAATAAATATAGCCTAAGAGCCTGTATTTGATAATGCTTCCCATGCAATTTAACATATCAAATGAGCTTAATTAGTCTAACATTTTTCTTTTTAAAGGAGAGAAAATTAATTATTTTGAGATATCCTTCAGGGTCCCTTCTGAAAACTCCTGAAGTTAATTTTCAGTCTAAAAGACTGAATTTAGAATTTGTTTTGGGGATACTGTTCAAAAATGTCAAATAGTTTAAAACACTTGATTAAATAAGATCACAGGTCACCGTGAAACAACACTAAAGTAATGAAAGATTTTAAAGGCAAATATGGAAAGTTACATAGTTGTAGGAAAAAACAACTTTTTTTAGTAGTGAAAAGATTCAATTTTTTAAAATAATCAAAGATCTAATAAAAGACAACATGAAGCATAAAAAATTCTTCTAATAAAATACAAAATCATTGTTTTTCAGGTCAAATAACAGTAAAAAAAAAAAACTTTCATAATCCAGAGCAGACCAATACTCCAAAGAATGGTGTCCTTTTAACAGAGAGAAAACCAAATCCTAACTTTGCAGCAGTA
This sequence comes from Carlito syrichta, assembly GCF_000164805.1. Classification (NCBI taxonomy): domain Eukaryota; kingdom Metazoa; phylum Chordata; class Mammalia; order Primates; family Tarsiidae; genus Carlito; species Carlito syrichta. Next base: position 27,564 of record NW_007253419.1, read on the forward strand.
CATTATTAAACTTTTTTTTAAAAAAAGACCTTATAAATAAAATCATTCTAATCTTAGTAGTTTTACCACACATAAAATTCCTTTTCTCAGACCTTCTTCAACTGTCTATACCCAGTCAATTTTTGTCTTACTCATTTTCCTCTTTTTTTATTCTTTAATAATCAGTCATCTTGCTTTAAGACAAAACTATTTTTTTCTCAATGAAAAAATATACTTTTTCTTATTAAAAAATACTTCCTACTTTCTTTGTACTTTTTTATATTCAGTTGTTATCTTTATTATTATTATTATTTGAGTTGGAGTCTCACTCTGTTGCCCAGACTGGAGTGCAGTGGTTGCTCCCAGCCACCGCAGCCTTGACCTGCTGGGCTCCCGCGATCCTTCCGCCTCAGCCTTCTGAGTAGCTGGAACTACAGGTGCGCACTACCACACCCGGTTAATTTGTGATTTTTTGTAGAGATGAGGTCTCACCAAGTTGCCCGGGTGGGTCTCGAACCCACGGGTTCAGGCAATCCACTCACCTCGGCCTCCCAAAGCGCGGGATTACAGGCTAAGCCCCTGAACCCGGGCATCTTTATTATTTCTAGTAGTTTTAATTACATATATTAAGTACAATTCTTAATCCTTAGTAACATTAATATCTGCTGTGAATTAGGAAGTACATGATATAATTATTCAATGGCATATGCTTCCTGGTAGCACAGGACATACCAGCAGACTCAAATAACTGTAGTTTCACTGTAGTAAGGAACCAAAAATACTTAAGCTTAAACTTCTATTCAGGAATTAATGCTTTAGTTATTCATCTTATTTGGGCATACTCTAAATCTTTAATAAGTGTTTACATTTAATTTAACTTATTATAATTTTAGAGTTTCAAGTTTTCAAAAAGATTTGGAAACTATTTGTTGACAGACATATATTATAACATTGAATAAACTACTTGGCATCTCAGGTTATTTTTCTTGTTGACAAATTTTGTAACAGATAGAATCCATTTCTACTAAATCATTAATATTCTCATTTAATGATTGCACAAGTCATGGAAACTTAAAAACCATTTGAGTTAGTTCCTTTCTTTACTGAGAAAATAATTTATATAAGCACCTGTTTTTCTTTAGGCCAGTAAAATAGACATATAGGCATACATAACCGTACAGACAGATACAGAGATTCCTGGCTTCTGGTCTGAAAGCATAGCCCTGTGCCAGGTGCAATAACATAAAACCCGGTAGTTGGATCCAAATTGTGTTCTTGGCAGTTAAAGTTACCTGTTCACATGATTAATGGCTTTCATTAATATATGTGGAAAGGACTTGTAAGATTTTTCATTTGCCTGTTTTTTTCTACGATGTTCCTTTTTTTGTTGTTCTGATGAGTCATTTCTCCCAAAGTCTACATTTTAAAGATTTGAACATCTATATGGTAGAGAGAAAGGATGTTAAGTTTTCTCTAAGAAGTAATTTTTGGGCATACAGGGGGGACTCCCCCCATAAAAAACCTGGAATTATCTTTTGGCGGGTGGGCCCCATGTAATCCAGCCTTCTCCTGCTAGGTTAGTATTCTAGGAGCCCATTGACAGCAGTGTAACAGCTTGCATTGTTGTGAGAGACTGTGTTCGACTTCAGTGAAATGTTTTTGGAAATTCTTCTATTGGGCTTGCCCATTTCATGATGGGTGATTTATGAGCACACCTGCCCACACTGTGCTGAGCGTTCAGCAGTTTTTGACCAGAAGTGGCATGACCTCTATGCCCCATCCTCCCTATTCACCCAATCTCTCCCTGAGCAACTGTTTTTTTGTTTGTTTCTCTGAATGAAAAATGTCCTCAAAGGGAAACATTTTGCTGATGTGGAAGAGGTGACACAAAAATGGCGGAAGCACTTAAAGGCATCAGCATGGATGACTCAAAAACTATACTGAGGAGTGGAAAAAGTGTCTCAATAGCTGTATTGCATCAAATGGAGAGGGCCTTGAAGGTGACAAGTTTAAACACATAAGAATAAATAAACAATCTTTAATAAATTCTAGGTTTTGGATTCCCACCCCCCCTTGTATTTACCTGTTGTCAGGAGTCAATCTTATTGGGACTGTGGGCTATATTTAGGTTTGTGATTGAGGATACACCCGTCTATTTACAATTAGTCTTTTTTTCTCTTTAGCCTCAGGTAATTGCTTTTTCAATAGCTTTGAATTGTGTGCAAGATCAAGATTTGAATTTAATTGTTGTAGCTATTCCTGTCTCACTTGAGAATCTAATTTTTAAAAAAGTTGGTTTTCAGAATATTCATATGGAAAAGGCAAGAAGTCAAAGAAGTTCATAGACTCAAAATTATTTTTAATAGTACACTGTAGAGCTTCTTTAGAGAGGCTACTTTTTGAGTAATTCTGTCTAAAATCAATCTGTTTGCCAATAAAAAATGTGTATCCTTGTTTTATAGGCACTTGGGATTTCATTTTTTCTAAAGTGTTCATGAATGAATAACTTTATTTGGAATAAAACTTCCCCACTGTAACCAGTGTAACTCTGAGTTATCTTCCTGAGGTGCACCATTTTCTCTCGAAAGGCACAGATTCTGGGTCCCTAATTTCCAAAAATAAATTAGCTAGAGTTCTAGATAGAGAACTCTCAGAATCATAAGATTTTGAAAAATCCATAATATCCTACTTTTCTAAAATTTTACTTACCTAAGGCTTCCAACTGGACCCAGGCCAGTTCCTGCTGAACATCTAGTTTGACCTCTGGATTCCAGGCCAAGGCCCCATGAAAGTAAACTAGATTGGACCTAGTCCTGTCCTTGTCCGACCCAGTCTGAACTTTATAATAAAAATTGCTCAAATAAAGTTGAAGAGTTTGGGATGCAAGTTGTACTTGACATCCTAGAGGGACTTATCCTGTGACTACCAAATGCGATGAAAGAGCAGTGATCACAACAGGCCCAGCAGATAACCACATCTGGGTACTCACCGCTCCTGAGGTTTATTGAGTGTCTTCTTCACATCCCACTTCTGACACAAAACTATTAAAAGATAAACTGAGGGACAGCATAATTTTAAAGAGTTTATTTGAACAAACAGCACCACGAATCAAGTATATCCATACCAGTGGAATTCAGCAACTCCACTGAGGGAATGTGAGGGCAAGGCTTTAAAGGACAGACAGAGAAGTAAAGCAAAGAAAATTATTGTTTATACTTACATGGTCACCTTATGTGGTTTACCCCACTGGAACATCCTTAGTTTTGTAATGATAAATTTGTTGGCTACTTATGATTGTTGAGGCTTGTTTTTCTTTAATACGAGAATTTGCATTAAGTTTTACTTATGTTTGCACATCAATCAAGGTTGCGTTCACTTATGAGGCCTAACTGGTTTTGTCTGCTCAGCAATTATTGAATTTCATTATCCATTTTAATTTACTTTAACATAGCCTATCTAAAATAATGAGATGTGCTTTGTGTTTTCAACTTAAAACATTATTTTCTGAAGACTATCTCCATTTATGGAATAATATTATAGAATCTTGTTTTATTTGGAGTTAAAAATATGTGTACTTCAGGAATATCTAAAGAAGAAACCCAGGTAGCCAGTAGAGATATTAAAGTGTGCTCAATGTAATTGTTCATAATTATTTACTGAGGAAATGTCTTAGACACTCAACGGAGTAGCTAAAATTAGAAAAAAAACTAATAGCATCAAGTCTTGGCAACGATATGGAGCAAGAGAACTCATATTTTTTGTTGGTCAGAGTATAAATATGCACAATCACTTTGGGAAACCATTTGCCAACAATCAGTAAGAGTAAATTAAAATTTTATTGAGATACATACCTTAAGATTTGTTTACTTTATGCAAGTTATCTTTTCCAGTAGTTTTGGGTGTACATCTTTGTTGTCACAGGAAAATACCTTCTTCACATAGAAGCAGATAATCACGTATACTAGGGTCCTTTATACTATTGATTACCTAATAATTCCTCTCCTATGTGCATACCCAAGATAAATGGGTATGTCTGCCTGCCAAAATACATGTACAAGAACATGCTAATAGTAGTCTATAAATATAAACAAACCAAATGTCCATTTCCACTGTTGTAGAACCGATGGGTAACCTGTGCTATAGTTATATGTTGGGATACTTATGGCAATAGAGAACAAATTGCTTATACACATAAAAGAAGAGCATGATAAGTGTCCGAAACATAACGATGAGGAAGGGAAACCAGGCACAAAAGTTTCCAAGGCATGAGCCTAATTGTAGAAAGTTGGAGAACAGATAAAATTAACCTATGGTGCTAGAAGTCAGACTAGTGATTATCTCTGGGAGTGAGGGTGTTGACTGGGAAAAGACACGGGGGGACTCTTCCAGGCATGAGAGATGTTCCGTACGTTGATCTGAAGGGTGGTTACATGTGTGTCTGTGTGTGGTGTGTGTATATGTGTTGTGTATGTGGTATGTGTCGTATGCTTATGGTTTGTGTGGGGTATGTTTGTGTGGAATGTTGGGTGTTTATATGTGTGTGGTGCTGGGGGTGTGGGGTATGTGTTGTATGTGTGTGTCTGTGTGGGGTGTGTGTACATATATGTGGAGTGTATGCATGTTGTGCTGCGTATGTGCAAAATTTATTGCGTTATATACTTAAGACTTGTTTACTTTATGTAAGTTATGTTTTTCAGTAGTTTTAGGTGTGCATCTTTGTTGTCACAGGAAAATACCTTCTTCACATAGAAGCAGATAATGAGTACACTAGGGTTCATTTGGATTTAACTTCATGGAATTTTCAGTCAGTTGATCTTCTTCTTCTTCTTCTTCTTCTCCTCCTCCTTCTCCTCCTCCTCCTCCTCCTCCTCCTTCTTCTTTCTCTCTCTCTCTCTCTATCTTTTCATTTCTTTCTTTTGGACACCGGTCTTACTGTGTTGCCCAGGCTGGAGTGCAGTGGTGCCATCACAGTTTACTGCAGCTTTGAACTCCTGGGCTCAAGCAATCCTTTTTCCTCAGCCTCCCAAGTACTGAGATTACAGTCGTGAACCCTGCTCCTTTTATACTTTAGACATTCCATGGGGCATCAAGGATAGCAAAATGCTACAAATCTGAGAGCCAACAAAAAGTACTCTTTGAATAAAATAGCAGACACTATTTTTGAAAAATGCTATTCTTGGCTTCTTCAGCAGAAAATTGCAGCTTTCTTTTATATCACAAATAACTATGGCTCATGGGACCACTCAATCAACAACAGAACTGCCAAGGTATCAGATCCTCAAGATGCCTTCCATTCCTTTCCTCATTTGAGAAGGAAATGAATTAATTTGCCTAAGTCCCACTTCCTGATCACAGGAGGGTACACAGTACTGGTCCTGGTGCCCATAGAGACTCTTACTTAAGCTGGCCCCTCCTGTAGCTGCCTCTGAGCAGGAACCTAAGTAGGGAGGTAGCCCCAGATAGCACTAGGAGAGAAGCAGAGGAGAGATGGGAAAGGAAGAGTGCGTTAATAAGTAGCTTTATGCTGTAAGCAGCAGGGGCTCAATCTTACTGTTCTCTCTGAAAACTGATATAAAATATGTTTCAGAATTGTCTCATCTGAAGACTGTTAATGCCAAGGCACTCAGTGTCTCACTCCCATGTGTCACTGGCTACTCCTGGGGCAAAAAAACTCCCCACCAAAAACCCAGGTGAAAAGTCAGGTTTGCTTAAGGCAGGCATGTCCTGAGAGGGAATGCTGAGGGGATGTGAGCAGGACACAGCATTTCCAACGCACTGAGTGCTCAGAGCTCCAGAATAGTCTCTAAGCTCATATTTGAAAGCCAAATACACTCTACTTTTCCTTCAACACTTTTTCTTTGATTACAAATTTGATATTTAAAACTAAAATGAAATTGAGGTAATCACTCAGATATTTCAGACAAAATCTCCCTCCTCTTGATGCAAAAAAGGCAAATATTTGGTTTAAACAAAACCCCTTTGTCTTTAATAGAGTGAAGAAACAAACCACAGGATAAACGAAAATATTTACAAACCATACATCTGACAAGGGGCTAATATTGAAAATAAATAAGGCACTCAAATAACTTAATAGCAAGAAAAAAAGTAATCTAATTAAAAGTGGGTAAAGGACCTAAGCAGACATTTCTTTAAAAAAAGACAGGCAAATGACTAACAGGTTCATGAGAAAAAAAATGCTAATCATTAATACTTCTTAGAGAAATGCAAATTAAAATCTCCTTTGATCTGTAATTTTAGCACTTTGGCTTGTGGAGGTGAGAGGATTACTTGAGCCCACAAGTTCAAGACCAGCCTGGGTCACATGGCAAGACCTCGTCTCTACAATAATAATAATAATAATAATAATAATTTTAAAAAGTCAACTGGGTGTGGTGGTGCATGCCTGTGGTTCCAGCTGCTAGGAAGGCTGAGGCAGAAGGCTCACAAGCTCAGCAGGTCAAGGCTGTGGTGGCTGTGAGAGTGCCACTGCACTCCAGCCTGGGTGACAGAGTGAGACTTTGACTCAAAAAAAAAATCACCTTGGGGTGGTTGAAAGTTGTGGAGCCCCTGAATGTGTTTACTGACCCTGGGAGAGTTATTGTTGCCTGTTCCCAAACTGGCATTGTCACATCCTGGGATGAATTTTGAGGGAAGACATTTAACTCCATTTCACCTACTAAATGAAACAGAGGACCCGATGCTAAGCCTGGTATTTAAGGCTACTTTATACTAGCAGCAATGGTTTAACAAGATGCCAAACAGGCTCCTTTGCCTTGCCCTTTCTGTGGCATTGGCTACAACTTGGGATGTCATTCAGTCATTTATAAAGGTTTTCCTCTGGGAGACAATAGTTTACAGAGCTGATGATAGGGAAAATCATTGAGTTTATATTGCCATTAGGCTACTTTCTCCATTCACCTTTGTTTTAGAAGTGGAGTGGAGTGACTGAGAGCATAAACTCAAGTTCCAATCCTAACATTACCTTACACCTTTGAGTCACCTCCCAGGAGTTACACAACCTTCAGAAGGCAGAGGTCCTTAGCTGCAGAATGAAGATAATAATGGCATTGACACAGGCTACTGTGAAGATTGAGTAAGAAGAATACACGAATACTTTAGAGCAGCTCCAAGCAGAGAGTAAGCACTCAGAAGATGTCAGCATTGATGGTGGTGATGATGCCTTCCTAAAAGGTGCTCTCATACGCAGCCTTCTCATTGCCTACTTAAGGTCATCCCCTGGAGACCAACCTGACCCAACTCTGCCTGGCACCATCTTGAGCCTTGATTATCAGAGAAATGTAACCTTTCCCATTTCCTTCCCAAACAGGGCAACCCTCAACCCAACACAGCATTAAACATTAGGTTCTCAATGGTGATTGAGGTTTTATGTGGATAGCCAATCAGGTAACCTTTTTTGTTGGCTTTTTGTATCAGCTTCTCAAAGTGGTGAGAGAAAGAAAGAGAGAGAGGAAAAAAAAAAACTAATGGAGAAAAGTACTTGGGGACACGAGAGGCTCAACTCACTAGCATGTTAAGCTTAAAAATTTTACCCTGATCTTGGTAATTTCAAGTCTTAGTAAACCTCCCTCAGTAACCAGCTTGCTCCATGTCCAACATAGCCTCTAGGGACAAGGGAATGCTTACTCTCAAGCCCAGTATCCACAGACTAGCTTCTGGGTGGATGCAGTTTCCTCTATTGATTTCATTTTTACAGATGAGAGGACTGGATCACGGTCCAAATCTGGCCCATCTCTTGAGGTGATCCTAGCAAGTCGCTTTATCTCTCTGGGCCTTGTTAACAGAACAAGGTGCTTGGACTTTGATTTTTCCCTTTTTTTTGAATAATTGGGAATCCCTGATATGCAATATTTTCCGGGAACACTCAGCCAAGCCAGAAGCTCCAACCCACCAAGCCAAAAGAACATGCTTCTGAATTTCTTGTGGATGGATTGAACTGTAGAATCAAGATTTATGATTTTATTTTCCAGGCAGAAAAAATTCTTCATTTCTTAACGTTTGCAAATTTTTAGTCCAAGAACGCAGCGGAATCTTAATGTATTCCAGAGTTAATCACAGGTACAATTTTGAGGTAGGTCATTGTGACTTCTAGCTCTTTTTCCATTCTGAGCTGTCCAAGGTCCTCATGTAAACACTTAGCTGCCCCAGGCCCCTTCTGTGAGGAACGTTGTCCTGGGAGGAACCCCAGCCGGCACTTGGCACTTTTGCCTTCCCTTCTCTGGGTGTCCTGTCAAAACTTACCTGCTGTGTGTTCTTTTTTTTTTTTTTTTTTAAAGAAATTACAGCTAGTTTGTTGAATCTCTGCAGAAACAATCATTACTGTGCTGTAAGCATCTAATCATGACTAAATATTATAAATTATAATTGAGCCTCAATTGTCATAGGTCACAATGATTTAAAATTTTCTGCGTCCTTTGTCTTATCATGTGAATCTAAGGGCAATAGATACAAATACAGCAATACAGAGGAATTTGGTATTAACAAGCTGTGGATGTTTTAATATTCTTGCCATTAAGGGTTAGGATCTGTGTTTCCATCCCTTTCATCTGAGCTGGCTTGAGACTGCTTTGACCTGTAGAGTTTAATGGGTGTGACATTCTTGGCTGGATCATAACTGGCCCTGCAGTGTAGGCCTGGCTCTTCAGAAATGTGTCTTCTGAGTTCCCTCCTGGACCCCAGTCACCTGTTGTGAGGAGCCCTAGCCATGTGAGTGTCCCTCTCACCTTTGCCTCAGGTCAATATTCTCAGCTAAGTCTAGCTTTTCATCACCAGCTCGAGTGCTAAATAGGTGAATAAAGACAGTGCCAGCCCCTAGACATTGTAGCCTTTTTAGCTGTGGTTCCAGACAGAATGAAGACAGGTCATATTTGCCATGTCCTACCTAGACTCCTCAGCCAAAGAACAACTGGGCAAAAAGTAAAACGGCTGTGTTTTGTACCACTGAGTTTAGGGTATTTTGTTAGTCAACAAAAGTTAACTGAAGCATATGTCCAAACTTAAATCTTGAGTACAGTTTTGTGTATGTTTGTGGAGTAAAGCTAAAGTCATCCTTGAACATGACTATTTGTTAGAATTGTATATTTCCTTAAAAGAAGCCATATGTAATTTCTCATGGAATCATTGATTTCTAGAGTCTAGGAAGAAAACTAATTGAAAGAAAACCCTGACAGAATCATAAAGCAAATTCCCTAAAATATCTGGAAAATTAACTATAGTGATAGTCCAAATATTTCTGGATAGTGAACTTTATTTATTAACCATATACTTCTTAATATGTAACCTAACTTACCATGGTTGTCAAGAACTGTGCAGGGTCTGAGATCTTATCCTACTTGAAAGCTAGCAGGTTACCCTGCTCCAATTTCCTGGTTTTCAGTAGAAGACAGGAGTCTCCAAGGCCAATGATAAAGGACAGTTTATCTCATAGCAACAACAGTAGCCAAAGTTGCATGTTCTGCTGATTCCCTGAGCCCCAACTCCCAAATGGTGGTGTGCAGAGGATCAGCTGGCGTCTTCTTATTCAGTAGGGTGCATCAAAGCAGGGGAACCTTGAACTTAGGGTATACAGTGTTTTCCCCAGAGGGGAAAATGCCTTTATTCTGCAGGACAGCAAATGAAGCTGCTCTGTTCTCCAGAAGGGGTACTATCTCTGTTTTCTATGGCTGTTTACCATATAAACTTTCCTGAAAAGTTAATCCAGAACAAAGGCAGGCAGCGCCTCTGCTCACAAGATGTGCAGAAACACAAGACCCATGAATAATTTTCTCCACCAGTTTCAGTTTCACCTGTGCCCTATCACATGCTGTCACTCAGCACACAGTCAGTTGTGGACTTTCATGCACAGTAACTTTTCTGATATCTTTGGATTAAGATGATATGCAATTGCCAGGGTCCTCTTAGTTTTTTCTGAATTTCCAAAAGGCAGCATTTTGAGGTTTGTTTCCAAAGTCTAGTTTTCCTTTCTGCCTTTCTCCTCTCTCACATTAAACCCCAAATTCCCATTATCACTCTAGAACCTAGAGTTTCATGCTCTTTTCTGCTCATCTCATCAAAGACTGCACTCAAAAAGGCATCTGAAAGACAACCTTACTTCATCACATGACTGACTAATGATGGGAAAAGTTTATCCCAGCTAATGGATAACAAAGTTGAAGTTAAAAGAATAAACCTAGTTCATTATGGAATTATGGTTATCAGTAAAAAAATGAATAAGGATTTTCTTTGTGGGCAGAGAGGGGTTTGCAGAGGCATATGTTTGAATTCCTATTTTAACACTTGCTAAAACATCTTCTTTACCTATTTTTTTAGGTGGTCTTGTTCTGCAGTGCATTAAAAAAAAAGTTTTCAGATATGAAACTTTTGAAGGGCTTTGCTTTCAATTCTTTGTAGGAATATATTTCTCTGTTGGCTATAGAAGTTGCCAGGATGGCTAGGTGACTGAGAATTAAGCCATCCTGATTTTACGGGTGGTTGCTGAAAAGTCCTGTTAGACATTTAAGCTTTTCTTCATACAGACATACCTTAGAGATATTGTGGATCCTGTTCCAGACCACCACAATAAGGCAACTACCTCAATAATAAAGTGAGTCACACAAAATTTTTGATATTCCATGCATATAAAATTTATGTTTAAGCTATGTTGAATGCCCAGCAGCATTATATCTAAAAACATTGTCCGTATCCTACTTAAAAATAATTTATTGCTAAGAAATGTGAATGATTGTCTGAGCTATATGCAAGTTGAACTGTTTTTGCTGGTGATAAGTCTTGCCTCTGTGTTAATGAGGTTTGTTGATAGCTGCTGACTGATCAGGGCAGTGGTTGCTGCAGGAGAGGGTGGTTGCAGCAATTTCTGAAAATAAGACAACAATGACATTTGACCCATGGAGATTCTTCATTTCACAAAAGACTTCTCTGTAGAACACAGTGCTGTTTGATAGCATTTGTAGAACTTCTTGCAAATTTGGAGTCAACTCACTCAAACCCTCTCACTGTTCTATCAACTAGGTTAATGGAGTAGTCTAAATCCCTTGCTGTCATTTCAACAACGTTCATAGCATCTTCAACAGAAGTAGATTCTACCTCAAGAAATCACTTTCTTTGCTCATGTCTAAAAAGCTTCTCCTCATCCATTCAAATTTCATCATGAGATTACAGCAATTCAGTCACATTTTCAGGCTCCACTTATAATTCTAGTTTGCTTGCTGTTTCCACCACATCTGTAGTTGCTTTCTCCACTAAAGTCTTGAACCCCGCAAAGCCATCCTTGAGGGTTTGAATCAATTTCTTCCAAACTTCTGTTACTGATGATATTTTGACCTCCTCCTCTCATGAATCATGAATGTTCTTAATGGCATCTAGAATGGTGATTTTTAAAGAAGGTTTTCAATTTACATCTCTAAGATATATTAGAGGAATCACTATCCATGGCAGCTATAACTTTACAAAATGTATTTCTTGAATAAGGTTCAAAAGTTGAAATTAATTTTTGGCTCATGGGCTACAGAATAGATATTGTATTAGCAGACATGAAAACAAAATTTATCTCCTTATACATCTCTATTAGAGCTCTTGGATGACCAGGTGCATTGTCAATGAGCAATTTTGAAAGAATTTTTTTTTTTCTGGACAGTAGGTCTCAACAGTGGGCTTAAACTATTCAGTAAACCATGTTGTGAACAGATATGCTGTCATCCAGGCTTTGTTCCATTAATAGAGCATAGACAGTAAGTAGATTTAACATAATTCTAGAGGGCTTTAGAGCTTTTGAAATGGTAAATGAGCATTGGCTTCAACTAAAAGTCACCAGATACATTAGTCCCTAATGGGAAACTCAACTTGTCCTCTGAAGTTTTTAAGCCAGGCATTGACTTTTACTCTTCAGCTATGAAAGTCCTAGATGACATTTTCTTTCAATAGAAAGTTGTTTTGTCTGTATTGAAAATCTGTTGTTTTGTGTAGCCACCTTCATCAATTATCTTAGCTAGCTCTTCTGACTGCTTGCTGCAGCTTCTTCATCAGCACTTGCTTCTTCACCTTGTACTTTTATGTTACAGAGATGGTTTCTTTACTTAAATCTCATGAACCAACTTCTGTTAATTTCAAACTTCTCTTCTGAAACCTCCTCACCTCTTCAGCCTTTATAGAATTGAAGAGAGAGCTTTGCTCTGAATTAGGCTTTGGCTTAAGGGAATGTTGTGGCTGGTTTGATCTTCTATACAGACTACTAACACTTTCTCAGCAAGAAGTCTGTCTTGCTTTCTTGTCATTCATACGCACACTAGAGTTGCAGTATTAATTTCCTTCAAGAACTTTTGCTTTGCATTCACAATTGGTCAGCTGTTTTTCACAAGAGGCCTAGCTTTTGGCCTATCATGGCTCTCAACATGCCTTTTGCACTAAGCTTAATCATTTCTAGCTTTTGATTTAAAATAGGGAACACTTGAACACTTAGAAGCCATTGTAGGGTTGTTAATTGGGTTAATTTCAATATTGTTGTGCCTCGGGGCATAGAGAAGACCAAGGAAAGGGAGAGAAATGGGAGAATGGCTGGTTAGAGGAGTCGTCAGAGCACTTGCAACATATACAACATATATTGATTAATTTGTCTTCTAGGGGTGTGGCTCATGGTGCCCCAAAACCATTATAGTAGTAACAGCAAAGGTCAATGATCACAGATCATCATAACACTTATTTTGAAATATTGTGAGAAAACTGGCACCGATAGATTTGCTCGACTCAGAGTTGTCACAAACTTTCAATCTGTAAAACAACAAAACGCAGTATCAGCTAAGCAAATAAACAAAATTCAATAAAGCAAAGTGCCATAAAATGAGATATGCTGGCAGTTTCTGTGTGGACTGCCACAGCAAGACTCTGTCTGACTTCCTCATCTCCATCCCACCTGTCACTCTTTTATCTTCTAAATCTCATCCGGATTCAGTCCCAACTCCTCCAAGTCTCTTTACATTGCTCCAAGTTTTAGGAGAACAATTTAGCTCTGCTCTTCTATCTCTACATCTATTATTTCTCTTTAACACACTGAGGACTCAATCGTACCCAGGACTCTTCAGAATTGAATACATTAATACTTATGAGGGGACTTTAGCTTGTCTGGAATATAGTAAGTTTAATAAATGTATATTGTTGTTAGGCTATGTGTCACTAACTGAAAAAAATTACTTGAATACATACTATTGAGATTTTTTGTCACAATATATTTTTTCCTAATACTTAAACGTTTCATGTGGTCCATTGGCGAGTGGACATATTTTCTGCATATGTATGATTATGAAATACTATTTATGTATCCTTGACAATAGAGAGTTGCAAATCTTTTGAAGAAAAACGAGGTTATAAATGTGTGGAGAAAGCTGTCCTTATGTCAATGTGTCAACACTTTTCAGTCAGTGATAGCAGACCCTCATATCTAGGTCATTTTAGGGAGTTAGTAAAATAGAAATCTATACTGCAGGCAAAATGAGCCAAAAAAGGCATGTTTAATATTTTAAGTAACTCTTCTTTCCTGACAGTTTGGGGAGAAATTTTCAGTTGCTTTTCCTTAAGTCTGTTTAGTTCTAAAATCTTCCTCAGGCACTCGTTATTGAATTGCTAAGCAAATGGGTGTCCATCTGAAGATAAGGAAACTCAACGATGCTACAAAATGTAATTGTAATGAAGATAGTAAAGTCTTGTCTCTTAACTAAAGAAATAACCATATTATGGTTGGACATGGTGGCTCATATCTGTAATTCCAGCAATTTGGGAGGCTAAAACAGGATGATCACTTGAGGCCAGGAGTTCAAGACCAGTCTGGGCAACATAATGAGGCCCCCATCTCTTTAAAAAATTAAAGCAATTAGCCAGGCATTGTGGCATGTGCCTGTAGTCCCAGCTATTAGAAGGCTGAGGAGTGAAAATTGCTTGAGCACAGGAGTTCCAAGTTGCAGTAACCTATGATCGTGCCACTGTACTTCAGCCTTGGTGACAGAAAAAAAAAGAAAGAAAAGAAAAGAAAGAAAGAAAGGGAAAAAGGAAAATGAAAGAAATTGTCATCTTGAAATATTTTATATCACACTGTGAAAAGATGGAGTTTAAGATTTGATCACGAAAAACAACAAAGCTAAAACTAATTTATGTATTGACCATGAGCTTACTCTGAAAAAAAAAAAATTAAAGGCAGAGAATGCGTAAAATTTCTGTTGAGTTGAAAAAAATAACATTTTTGCTGACAGAAAAGCTTTACGGCTGAACCAGAAAATACACTGTTAACATAAATTTAATGAAGCAATGAAGCAAGTGGTGTTAATATTTTGTTTTGTTAACCCAGGACCTCTTGTTCTCTAATTGTTTAAAAGAAATAATCCATAAATTCTGACTCAAATGTATACTTGGTGAGCTCAGAGACTCTCAGTAGAAAGTCCACACTCTCACACTGGCAAGCAATGAAGACTCACTTGAAGAGGGAGACCACTCAAGGAATCTCCTTGGCAGCGAACTTCGTCTTTAAAACAGATATACTCTAATTACCAGTGCATTTTCACTTGAATAAAAATGAAATTATGTTTAGATGAAAAGGTAGAAGAAAAGCACAAGTCTATCTGTATTTAAACCATATGGTCTGAAGTAAAATGAGAACAGAACCCCTGACAGATTTATGTTAGGAAAATGGAATGAAGCACATGGCTTTTCAGCTAATCAAATTCAGAAGAAGATGAACTAGAATTGTAATACAGATTATGATTTTCTTTTCAGTACTGCATTTACCTACATCTAATGACATTCCTCCTTCTCAGTTGGCATTCTGTGGGTAGAGGGTGTCCAAGTTGCCACCCTTTAAAAAAGCATTTGGTTTGTTTTTGAAAAAAGAATATTTTCATGAAGGTCTCATTTGCTTTTGAATTTTAAAGGCATAACTGATTTTGACTTGAATTTCTAACCTATTCCATCTCATTAGCAATGGAAACTATTAAAGAAGTCAATAGATATCAAATTTGAAAGAACATCTTTCTTTTTCTTTTTTTTTAACAATTTTTTTCTCTTTTCACAGTTTTGTAAGGATTATAAGTTTACAGGATTTATAGGTAACTGATTTGTGAAGTCCTTCAAACAACTATAGAAGATGAAGAGTCTTCAGATTTCATTAGGAAATCTTGACTTATTCCATAAGCTCACCTCTTTTTTAGGACCCTTTTCATCTGTTTTCCCTTCTCTCATAATATGTCAACATTTTTTTCTCTGTTAGCCTTTTATTGCAGGCTGATAATGTGCTCAAATCTTTTACATTCCAGGAGGAAAAAAAATAAGAACTCAAATAAATATAAAACATTCTCCATTGTACTCTCAATCTATTTGCTTCTCAAACTCTCCCTTCTTCACGTCTCCTCAAAGCTTTCTGAAGACAAACTGAAGCTCGAGGTCTTCTTTTTCTTGTCACCATTCACTTCTCTGCCATCAGCAGGTCTGCTGACCTCTTTTACGTGCTACGAAAAATGTGCTGGCATAGTTCACTATGGACTCTGAATTGTCTAATCTCAGTGGTCAGCATTTGACACAGGCCCAGGCCTGCTTGAGGCTCTCCTGTGTCGACTTCTCTTGCCATTCACTCTTGATTCTCTTCTTTTATCTTGGGCCAGTTTACTTAATTACCACTTATGTGATCTTCTTTCCCATTGAATTTTCCTAAAGTATTAATGTTTCTGGCATTCCCTCTTCAACTTTCTCCTTATTCTTAGCCAGTTCCCTATACATTCCTTCTACCTGGGCTTCTTCGAAACATATGCATATTTTGTTATAGCACTATCATACTACAGTATGATTGTTTATTTTCTTCCAATCTGAGTCATTTGATTTGAATTATTTCAAATGTGCTGCACTGTGTTATGTCTCTGGATGTTTAATGACAACTCAGGACCTTGTATATAGAAAGGTGCTCACTAAGAACTGATTGACTGGCTTGAGAATGAATTTTTATGCACTTCTGTGATTTTAATGATCATTTATAGTTTAATGACTTTGAATCAGAGTGTAGTTCTTACCCTTTACTTGAACTCACACTGGTATACCTGACTGTCTGGCAGAGAAGTGCTATGTGCAGTAATTGGAAGCAGAGACTCTAGAGCTCAGAAGTCTGAGTTCACATTTCAGTTCTGCCTGGACAGGTCAGCAACGCTTATCGGTATTTTCATCTGAAAATCAAGGATAATAACAACACCTGGACATGGGATGGTTGCAAAAATGACATACCCACAGCACCAGGACATTGCCCAGCAAAGACCATGTATAACCTGCTACCTGTTATTATTTCAATTATCACTGATATGATTCCAGCCTGTCCTTATCCAAAACTAAATACACAAGCTGATCCCTTACCTTTGTTAGTGGCACCACAGCGTGGAAGTCACTTGAGCCAGAAAGCTTGACTCACCCTAGATTCATCTCTCTTCTCAATCACTCTACAGATAGCACAAAGCCCTGCCAATTTTCCCCCAGAATATATCTTGGATCATCACTGCTGCAGTCTTACCTTAGCGATCATCAACTCTTATTTCAGTGGAATCTTCATGGGATGTCCTGACTCTTGTTTTTTACAGTCTAACCCATCTTACCACAAAAGTTTGCTTTTAAACACAAAGCTCCTATCTTGCCAGTACTCCATCACAATTCTACAACAACTTTTAATCACAGTCAGTGCAAAATTCAAATTCAGCACAGCATTCAAGCATCCTTGCAACTTGGTCCCTACTTTCCTCTTGAGCTTCAACAGTAGTTGACACAGAGTCACATTTTACACATTTACACTCAAAGGAGTAAATCCTTTGCTCTTGCCTGCCAAATAGACACCTGCTTATCCTGCAAAACAAGTAGATTAAGGATTATCATCTGAGAAGGAATCCATTAGCTCACCCTACCCAAGGTAAGACTTAATCACTCCTCACCTTGAACCATGTCTACACCTAGTACATTCTCTTTTC
Organism: Carlito syrichta; assembly: GCF_000164805.1. NCBI lineage: Eukaryota > Metazoa > Chordata > Mammalia > Primates > Tarsiidae > Carlito > Carlito syrichta. The sequence goes on from NW_007253419.1 coordinate 44,534, forward strand.
CTGAATCTGTGACTGAGTCATGATCTACCTTCCATGCTCTTTTGAGCTCCCTTGAGATTGGCTGATTCATAAATTATCTTTTCACCACCAGTATTCAACAAAGTACCTACAGAACATAAAAGTTATTCATAATGTTTTTTGAACTTATTTGTGAAAAATCTTAAATTAATGCAACTCAGAAAATGAAGCCATTTGTTTTGTGTTAGATTTGATCCTCCTCTTCTTTCTACTTTGGTCTCTAGTACTTCCCCAGTGAAAGAAGCAGTGTTGCTGTGAGTCTAGAGACTCCTACATCAAGGGAGAAGGCTAAAGCATCTGATGTCAATAAGAAGTGGGTCTTTGAAGCCTCAACCTTTTAATTGTCTCTCTTTCCCATGTGGAGGGTGTGATAAGAGAAGGCTGGAACTTTTCCCGTTTAGGAGGAAGCCTTCTTCCTTCTCATACTCTAACCTCCCACTGGTCCACAAGATCTTAGTGAGAGACTCGGGTGAAAGGAAGCGTAGTGATAACTTATGACAGTCACCAGCTGGATTAGATGGGAAACTGTATGTGGGAGGCATTAATCTTCACATGCAAAAGTGATACACAGCACTTCTGCTCACATTCCACTGGCAAGCGCTTTGTCAAATGGTCACATCTAACTGCAAAGTAATTTAGGATATGCAGTCTAACTGGATAACTATTCAGTTACATTCTATAAGAATGAAAGAAGGGGAGGATTTTAGTGGACATGGACTCCTTGCCTCAATTTAAGGCTTTTGTTGGATTTAGCAGTGAATTTAAGATGAAATGTTAATGTCTGCCTCAAAATACAGCGCTCTTCATAATGAAACTCAAAATTGATTCCTTTTATAACCTGAAGGAATGCTTTCATTTTTTTTTAATACTTGTCAAGAATTTCACGAAAATGGTTGTTGTCTCCTTTATGTTCCTTTATACACACATCCACCACAACATAAACACTCACAGGTCTAGTTGTATAATAGTAATGTAGTCATTCAGGAGGGAAAATAGGTGATTAATTTAAATGATAACATTTTCCTTATGTTGAAGTGTTGATTTCTAGGCCCTTTCATATGTGTCAATTTTTTTTCATAATTTTTTAACACAAAAATTCCACTTTTTTCCTAATGGATTTCAAAAAATTTTAGTGTCTGCAAGCTACTAATCCATGGTAACACTTTACTACACTTTATGTGGAGAGCTGACTTCCTTCTGGCCCCATTTTTCAAAGTTATCTCTAAAATTAAAGAGCATGCTTCAAAGCAAAATTTATAAGCGGAGTTTTCTCTCCCGTCATTTCTCATGCCAGTTTTCCCCTCATGAAACTACCTTCTTTAAAAAAAGTCAGGCCTGCCTGGTAGCAAATACTTTTGTCTATCTTACGATGTAATATAAAACCTATTGGAGGGATTAAAACATGCTTAAATCATGTTTCTCTACATCAAAGTTTCTAGCTTAGTTTCTCACACTGTGGCAAGATGAAGTAAATGTTCAAATATATTTCTTGTATGATTGAGTGAATAAACACAGAAACACATATAGCTGATTCAGGATCAGCAGTTGGCCTCACCTGGGCTGCCACCAGCCCAGTGGCAAGAAGGAGGGGTTAATAGCAGTTAAAGGTATTTCCTTTTGAAAGGCAAGTTACAACTTTAAAGACCCGCCAGGCACCGGGTAGGTTTTTTTTTAAGAAAGGCCAAATGGCCTAGAGACTGGCTATTTTATAGAAATAGAAAAGAGTCTTATCTAAAACCCCCCTTCTAAAGTTGACGGTTTACAAGCCTGCAGTTCCTAGAAACCATTTTGTTCTTTGAAAAATCTGATTTTGCTGAGTACAACCTTATAAGATTCCAAAGAAAATATGTAATCACTCAACACGACCCCCTCCCTTACCTAAACAAGGGTATAAGACCCCAGGTCTCCTGTTCTGGGGCGTTTGAGTTGGACGCATTAAATTCTTGAGCCCACTGTGCTAGCCAGCGTAATAAAGTGCCACTTCCTATAATAGTCTCGGTGTCATGATCTCTCTATTTTTCCTCTTACATTTCTGGTGCATTGGCCAGGAAATGGAGATTAGAGATGGTGTATTCCACCTCCTTTGTCATCGAGGTATGACCTCCAGGGCAATGGGAAGAACAATCTCGCCTGGCATGCAACGGACCTTTTGATCCATAGGACAGAGGCCCCTCCCTGCGCACTGAAACCACAAAAGCACAACAAGAACCCAAGAGATGAGAAACTGACACAAGGACGACCACCTGACAGAAAGGACAGAAGGACCACCCAATGAAAAGGGTAGGAATAATGGCCTTTGCATAGACCTGCCAATGGATGGCAGAAGGGGAGCTTGATCACCTCCTGGAGCTCGCTAGTAATCTTCCAGCCTGAAGGAAAGGGCTGAAAGGCAGTGAAAGGAAACACTATCTGGAGATGAACCCGTAGACTCCTAGGATTAGGACGGAGAGTTGACGAATGTGCTGTGTGCTTGTGTGTGAATGCGGGAGGGCTCCGCATAGTTAGTCTACATTGGGGATGTACCAACCTACCAATTGCTAAGAGGTGTCTTAAGATATCTTCGCAAGGAGTATGACTGGAGAGGGACAAAGCGGATGTTTCCCATACCCCTCATTCTTTTATTTGTGTGTGTCTGTCACTTTAAATCTGTTAAAAAACTGGTTGAGTTATGATGCCTTGTTTGATGGGACATGTGGTCTTTTAAAAACTTGATTGGTGCATATTTCTTGATGTCATTTTATGTCTCCCTTTATTTGTGTGGTGTTTTCTCCCAACCCGTTGGCACTGTTAAAATTTCTGCTTTTTGTTAAGGTTGTGGAAAAATTGCCTGTTGCATATAAGAAGTGTTACTGGTTATCTTAAATTCTTTCCGGGGACCACTCCCCCTTCCTTCCTTAGCCTGTGCTCTCCTTTGTAAATTCTGAAGGAGCTCATTCTAATCCACCTGTAAAGAAATGGAGAAATGTCTCTTATATGCTACTTAGACTTTTGCTGACTCAGTGTAAGTTAATGCTAGCCTTGGGGAAAAATAATTTTGCAATCTTTCTCTGGCAACTAAGGGAATGAATAGGTTGTTCTTGTTTTCAAATGCTAAAAGCCAGATTAGTTGAAAGTAAGTCCATTTCTAAAGGTTTAGGCCTTGCCTAAGATCATAATCAACTGCTTGTCCCTGTAAAACTGTTGGGAAGTTTCTTAGAGTCTTGTAATGTATGCTGAGTCCCTACTTTATATTGTAATGCTAAGTAACACTAATGCTTGCGTTTTTGGCTATGCTCATTTAATTGTCCACGTTTTACAACTAAGGCTGCTGTTTAGTAATTCATGAGAATTTTTGACAATTTTGCCTGTTCATAATTAGGAATAAGTAGGAAAAGATCATCTTACATCTATGTGGTCTGTTCACTCTAAAAAGGTTTTGTAGCAGGCCATTTTTGTAGACATCACTGAAAAGTCGTGGAGTGAAAAAAAAAAGGCTTTAAGAAAGGCTGAGAACACTCAGTCTGGGAGAAGCTTCAGGATTCCAGGAATTCCTGGCATTGCTCTTTATGACTTTATTTAGTTATTTGTTTGTTATAGAATTCTCCTTTGAGGAATAAATTGCAAGCGTTCATAGCAAATTCTGGGTTTTCAAGAAACGTGACCAAGAGAGTGTGTAGTGGTCTGTGTCCTCGGATACTCTGATAGTACAGATTTTGAATCATTGAAACAAATTAAAATTACGTGGTTTAATAATAATCATAAGTACATTATTAAAAAAAGTCAAATTTAAACTCACTACAAGTTAACAGATAATAAGATTAAAAAAAATAAAACTATCTGGTAATTAAATTCACTTTGTAGACCTAAGGAAAAATAAAATGATTAAAAGTTCTGTATGCAAAGACATTTTAAAAATTCATTTCACTACCTTGCAAACAAGATTATATACTATAAAATATTAAATGCCAAACTCCAAAGGCTTAACTCAGGACTAGAAATACCAAACTCCCAATTATAAAAAGCCTCTAAAGTTCTTAAAAACTAAAACATTAAGAAAAAAAAAAAGGAAAAAAAAACTCCAAAATGAATACCAGCCAGAGGAAAGGTAAACAAATTAGCAGTTGCCACTAAAGGCAAAAGTTCCAGCCACCCAAAAGAGGCCTAATAAGGATAAACCTGCTAAGGGGATGGTATCAGCTGCTATAAATGTGGTCAAACTGGACACCTAAAACACAATTGTTCTTAATAGCCTAAGCCCACAAAACTTTGTCCAATATCTGGACTAAAAGCCACTAAAAGAGATGGTGCGGCCTCTTCCGAGGTGGGGGGAATACACCTAGCTCAGTGACAGTGGCTGTTGACTAAAGGGGGAGGGGTATGGCCCAGTGCAACACTCTGTATGCCATCCACCCAGAAAATCCTTGGGTCAATATAAATGTGGTTGGGGTCCAAATTAATTTCTTTTTTTTTGCATTGGAGTTTCACTCAGTTGCCTAGACTGGAGTGCAGTGGCCGCTCCTGGCCACTGCAGCCTTGCCTGCTGAGCTCTGGTGATCCTTCCACCTCAGCCTTCTGAGTAGCCAGAATTACAGGCATGCGCTACCACGCCCGGCTGATTTTTTGATTTATTGTAGAGATGAGGTCTCGCTGCCCAGGTGGGTCTCAAACCCACGGACTCAGGCAATCCACTCACCTCAGCCTCCCAAAGACATGGGATTACAGGCTGAGCCACCGAGCCTGGCTCAAGTTAATTTCTTAATTAATACTGAGACTAAGTTTTTAGCCCTTGTGCTCATACTAAACATCTTCCTCCTAAAACCTGCTCTCCAGTAAAATTAAAGGTGTTCCAAAAACTAAATGTTTCACCTAACAATTACTAAAAGATAAATTCAAATTATGACGATAAAAGGTTGTCCATAAATAAATAAAAAAACAAAAAGCAAAAAAAAAATATAAAAATGTTGTTGGTATATAAATAAGGTTTTAACAAAAAAACCAAAAATAATACTAAAAAATATTTTTTTATTAAGAGAAAATCTTACATGATACATTTCTGTCCTATAATCAAGTAAATAGTTATAAAATTTTTTTTAAAAAGAGGGGTAAAAAACAAAAATAAAATGGTATAAGCATGCCAAAAATAGTATAAGAAAAGTTTTAAAAAAATATACATCCAAAAAAAATTCTATAAACAATCTAGGCATAATAAAGTCTTTTCTAAATACAAGTCTCCAAACATTTTCAGATTTCTCTTCAAATTTTATATAAAATTTACTTAAGTGCCTAGTTCAAATTATAGTCTAAAACAATCTGTCAGACTACCATTATAGTCCAAAAATACAAAAGCTGGTACTTGTAATAAAGTCACAAAAATTAAAGTTTATCATTTAAGTTATGCTAATAACTTCAGGCCTTGTAGCTTTTGTATAAAAGGTAATGAGCCACTGCCTATAATTGTCAAAATATAAACCTGACTTTATTCCTTCTATTGAGCTAAAATCCAGTAATTTCATGCCCACATAATGGTCATACAAAAATTCCAGCCAGTGCCTACAAATAATGCCACTGCTAAAACAAATCTGGATGCCTCAAGTCAGACAGGGAGAGATTTTCAATCTCTGGCTAGACAAAACCGCGCCCATTATCAGCTCTAAAAAAATTACAACAGACAGACCTTCACCCCTCAACACCCCAAATAATTATGGAATCAAAAAATCTCTAAAAAATAAATAATTAAGATAGAATAGCTATCCCAGGCTAAACACAAATAAATCTCCTATAGATAGGTTTTAAAAGGCATTCAAACATTTCTTTTTTTTTTTTTGTTGAACCTATAGTTCTTTTTTTTTCTCAAACATTTCTACTACAGGCCAAGTGACAATCTATCCCACCCCTTGGCAAATCCAGAAAAAACTCCATCAAGTATAAAACTAAGACAATACAATCTTTCAATTTATGGGTTAACATAATAATCACTAAAAATCCTTTAGAGGCATGAGTAAACTAAACATAAGTATTTGATATTGCATAACTCAAGATCCAACTCCCTAAAATAAAATTTGTTAAACCTTTAACATTGTTTAATGGTAGGCCTATGAAAAAAAGGGGGGCCACAAACATAAATGCTCATAAAAAAAGTGTTGTCTATTTAAAACAAATTTTAATAACAGTTTATGAACTTATTTCCCTAGACGCTTCTTGGACCAAAAAAACCTCAAACATCCAAGGGGAGTAAGTGCTCCTAAAAATTAAAAAAAGGGACACAATCAACAACTTCAAAGTAGCCAAAATAGTTCCCTGGATCCATTATAACAAAATTAAGCTGGTTTCCAGGACTGGGAGTGCACCGCAGATACAACAACACCCCTTAAGCTGACCATTCAAAAAGTCACAGAGCCCAACAAAGGACGTAAAACTAATTTATCCAGCCCTGTTCCGAAAGTGTGAGGATACTTCAGGCCCTGCTTCAAACACTGAAAGCTGATTGATGGACACATGACAAAAGATTGAAAATTCGGCTTAAGGACCTAGCAGACATTACTGATAAGCCTTTGTTTTGCTTTGTCAACCTTTATATTTGCTAAACCATTTATAACTTTATTTTTTGTAGAAGTAACAGTTGTCCCCATTGATCATGTTAAAAAAAGGTTTCACTAGCATTTCCGTCCTTTCTTATGATAAAAAGTTGACTTATGCTTTTATATATTTCTACCTAAACTGGATATCTACCGCTTCCCCCCTACACCCAGCATGTAAATGTATAAAAACTATCTGGCCAGACTTAAAAGTTTTTCATCATTATTCATCCCAGCCAAAAGTTTGTTATACTGATAAACATATCTACACCCATAATGGCCAGCTATACTTTGCTAGATTATCAAAACAAAGCTACCGGTGTACTAAAGCTGGTATCATAGCCTCTAATACCCCCAAAAGCACAAATTGGGTTTGTTGGAATTTTGCTCCCTCACCCAAAGCTAAAAAGCTGATTAAAAAAACTGTGTAATTAATAGTTCCTCCGACTGCCCAACAGTCAAAACTAGCCCCCTTCCCTTAATCGTGAAAAATAGGGCAAAATCTGTTTATAAATTTGGCTAAAAATATAACTCAGACACTTAGTGTCACTAATTGTTGGGTATGTGGAGGGACACTAATGACTAAAGAGTGACCTTATAGCTGGGCTCAGTGGCTCAGCCTGTAATCCCGTACCTTTGGGAGGCTGAGGTGAGTGGATTGCCTGAGTCCGCAGGTTCGAGACCCGCCTGGGCAGTGAGACCTCATCTCTACAATAAATCAAAAAATCAACTGGGTGTTGTAGTGCATGCCTGTAATTCTGGCTACTTGGAAGGCTGAGGCGGAAGGATCACTGGAGCCCAGCAGGCGAGGCTGCAGTGGCCGGGAGTGGCCACAGCACTCTAGTCTGGGCGTCTGAGTGAGATTCCAACTCAAAAAAAAAAAAGAGTGGCCTTATTCAAAAAACTAATCTAAATACTTACCAACTCCTCCAGTAGAAGCATTCTTTGACCATTAAAACAGGTAATGTACCCCAAAAGTGGATCCTCTCTTCAAAAGTAATAGAGAAGACTTTTTAAGCAGAACAGGTTCTGCTTATACTCAATGGGTAAAAGAGACTCCTTACAAAAAAATATTATACTAAAATTCAACCCACCAGACCTGGTGGCCAACAAAACCTGTTTGATATTGGACATCTGCTTATACAACTAAATCTTCTCAATGTACTAGAGGGCTATTTTTGATTTGTAAAAAAGGTTACATACGCCCAGCTCTCAATGTTATAAAAAGACACATATAACATAAAGATAATCCAGCTAGGATTTTTCCTTCTGCCTAACCCAAGGGGGATAAACTAGACATTCCTCTTTATCAAAAGCCTCAAAACACGAGGTGATCGATCCCTCAATCAAGTTCCTAATATAGGAGGGACCCAGGTTTAAAAAAAATGACAAATGGCCATTCCCCAAATTTATAAATACTTATGGCCTAGCCACATGGACACAAAATGGGAGTCAAAAACACTACACGCCTCTATATATATGCTAAATCACATTATCAGGTTACAAACTGTCTTAAAAATTGTAACTAATCAAACAGCCACGACTTTTGAGCTTGTTGCTCAGCAGCAGCCCAAATGTTGCAGCTATTTATCAAAACCGCCTAGCTTTAGACTACCTGCTGACAAAAAAAAGTAATAAATTTAATAGCTCTGACTGTTGTTTACAAATAGGTAATAATGATAAAGTTATAACTAATATAGCCACCAATGTTAAAAAAAACTTGCCCATGTCCCAGTAAAAAAAATGACAAGACATAAAAATCGACAATTGGTTTAAAAACATGCTCTCGGGTCTAAAAAGATTTAAATATATTATTAGATCTATAGTCCTAATGGTGGGATCCTGCCTTATCCTCCCTTGCCTAGGCCCAATAATTATAAATGCCATTTCTAAGTTTATAAAAACAGTTGTTAAACAAAAAACCGCGGCTCATATAATGTTAATACACCAAATTAAGGGTGATGATGCTTTAGATCCATAAAAAATCAAACATCAAGGGGGGAATGTGGCAAGATGCAGCAAATGCTCAAATATATTTCTTGTATGATTGAGTGAATAAACACAGAAACACATATAGCTGATTCGGGATCAGCAGTTGGCCCACCTGGGCTGCCACTAGCCCAGCGGCAAGAAGGAGGGGTTAATAGCAGTTAAAAGTATTTCCTTTTGAAAGACAAGTTACAACTTTAAAGACCCACCAGGCACTGGGCAGGTTTTATTTTAAAAAGGCCAAATGGCCTAGAGACTGGCTATTTTATAGAAATAGAAAAGAGTCTTATCTAAAACCCCCCTTCTAAAGTTGACGGTTTACAAGCCTGCAGTTCCTGGAAACCATTTGTTCTTTGAAAAATCTGATTTTGCTGAGTACAACCTTATAAGATTCCAAAGAAAATATGTAATCACTCAATATGACCCCCCTCCCTTACCTAAACAAGGGTATAAGACCCCAGGTCTCCTGTTCTGGGGTGCTCAAGTTAGACACATTAAATTCTCGGGCCCACTGTGCTAGCCAGCATAATAAGGTGCCACCTCCTATAATAGTCTCTGTGTCACGATCTCTCTATTTTTCCTGCTACAACACCCCCAAAGGCAATAGGTACCCCCTGGCTGTTTTCCTTAAGTTTTCTTTTTTGCTTTAAAGGATACCCATGAGTAATTTTTCCATACCAAGATCTGAAAATTTTCTCAAGACAAAACCACTAGCAGAAGGTAACTTGGACTATAATTCATGGCTTCCTTAAGGGATAACTTCTGTTCTTAGAATAATTAAATATTGATCAGGTTTACTCCTTGTCTGTAAGCTATTGACAAACATAATCTAGTCATTTTGGTTTATTTTCATCGGCATTTTCAATCATATATCAGACAGCTCTTATAGTTCTACACCCCAGAACCCTTTTATTTGTTCTACCAGTTTGGTCAATCACCTAGTCATAAACTTTTAATTTTTTTAATTTTTTTAACCCCTGCTCATTGCTGCATTTATTTCTTTTTGCATATGCAAATCCTATCTATATTTCAAGGTGCAACTCAATTTCTTTCTTTCTGATTAAAACTTTAAGTAACTTATAGGACTCTAATCGCATCCTGTGAGTTTTAATAGTATGTATGATTAATGTTGCCTGTTTGGAACTTAATAAGTGCTGTCTTATGTTAGGTAACCTTTAAATTAATGCATGTTTCTTCTCTATAAATTCTTTGGGAGTATTTTAGCCACAAGTAACAGCAAACAATAGAGGTTTAAACAAGATAGACCCTTATTTCTCTATAATATTGCAACATTGGCACGACGAACCATAGTGCAGGGAGCCAGGCCATCTCATTTTGTTCTTTTGCCATGTAGGGCTTTCATTGCCAAGAACCTCATTGTCCAAGGTGGCTGAAAGGAGATGGAGTCCAGCCATTTTGTCTTCATTACAAAAAGCAATGTGGCAGAAGAAAGGTATTCTCTCTCTTTATGGATATTGCCTAGAAATTGCACATACATCCCATTGACTAAACCATATTTAGCCATATAGCTATGAGAGAAGCTAGAAAAACCAGGCTATATTTTAGGTGGCCATATGCTCAGTAAAACAAACAAACAAACAAACAAATAAAAAGCAAATATTCTATATCTAAAAATGAAGAGGAAAATGAAAATTGGCCATCTCTGTCACAAGGGGAAGGTTCATTTTGTTTTATTATCACTGCAGTGTGGTTAGTGTAGAATCTTATACCTAACCTAATCAACATGGAATACCTTTAAAAGCATTATGAGTTACCTTTAAAAGTTATATTCAGGGAATTATACTTTTATTAGTGGAAATTAGGTAATTCAGACAAAGCCTACGGATGAGAACAGCTAGAAAAGCTGGACAAAGATAAAATATTTGCTGAAAGGCTTCAAAGAGCCACCAAAGATATGGAGCCAAGATCCAAGAGAAGAAGGAAATTCATGCTTTTTCTATAGGGGCATTTTCTAATTTCTGAAAAGGAAAAGGCAAATGAGAGAGGGAGAAGCTTAGCAAAGTCTTTGTTTTTATCCCAAATGGATGAAAATTAGAATCTAGGGTCTGCCAGGAAAATGAAGGACCTGAAAACCAGGGATTTATCTACATAAAGGATGATTCAGAAATAGATCAGCCCTTGAAAAGATTGAAGCCAGTTCAGAATTTTCTCAATTCTTAAGGGTGAATTATGGTGATCTGGGATTGCTAATGCTATTAACCTGACTGTCAGTTAAAAATAAATATAAATTGTCTCTGAAGAAATATAATTATATA